>NW_024350319.1:24589987-24639593 GCF_902729225.1 Pteropus medius | reverse complement strand
GTTGAAGGGTTATAAACCCACCGAAATTCAAGGGAAAGGGCTGTAGACCCTACTTCTCAGTGTGAGAAGAGTGTACGAGTTAGAGGGGCAAGGGTAGGTAAATTTGAGACCATCTTTGGAAAATCCTGTCTGCCTTGGAGTGAAAGGGAAATTTAAGACCTTTTTACAGTGATTGGTGTAAGACAGTACACTGTGTTCAGGTAAAAACATTTCTATGAACTGTTTAATATTTAATAGCTCCTATGTTGATATCTAGCTCATCAGCAACTTTTATCTAATAAAAAGGATCTCCTTTAAGTATTATTAGATGCAATACCTTTTGATTTTTTTTTTATCTCAACAAATTTTTGTTTGTATGGCGATAATGATATTTGAAAATAACGACTAAAGAGGTCTTAAGTAATTTATGATACCTTTAAGTTAAGTATTAGATTTAGACATCAAAATTTTGTTACTGAGGAGAAACATCAGTAAGGCAACATAATAACTCTAATATTTTTTGGAGGGATTTTTGGTTCAGTATTGTTTTACTGTTTTATTTTGAAGGTGGGGGCATTTTTTCTTTCAATAGTTAACATCTCTTAAATGTACTGAGTTGTTATTGCTTCATATATTGCAACACTGATAGAGTACAGTCTTGAGTTAGGAGGGAGCACAGGACTTGAGCCAGTTATATAAGTGTGATCTTTCTCAATATGTGTATTTGGACTTCACATAGTATTTTTTAACCTGTTTTTTCCACAGCAACAAATTCATGTTTTTAATGGAACATTTCTGACTAAAATTTGAATCAGCATTTCACCAACACTGTAACAATAGTTACTTTTTCTGTTTTTTTTCTTTGCCTACATTGTATGTAAGTTAAAAGCAAAATGTTTCTTTAACATTTTCTCTTTTAAAAGCCATTTCTAGGTAGTAGTGATTGTGTTAATCAAATATCAGGGAAACTTAAATTGGGAAAAGAAGTCCTAGCTACTTTGGAAGGCCATTGGGTAAGTGTTTTTATATTTTAGTTTAACAAAAGAATTTTATTCTGTGGAAAAAAACTAACAATCACATTTTATAAGCTCACTTATTCTATTAGTAAAAGTATCACTATTTAACATAACCTTCAGCTTAACAAATATTTCAGTGTTGATCTGTTATTGATAATATTTAGTTTTATGTGGTATTTAACTTTCCTAAACTTTAAATCAATAAAACCAGCTAATGCTTATATATCACTTACTGTGTCCTGCATTGTTTAAAAATGTTCCTCATATTAGCTCATTTAATATTAATGTAAAAACCCTATGAGGTGTGGGTACTGTTATTGTCCCCATTTTATAGAGGAGGACACTGAGGCACATAGAGTTTAACTAATTTGTTCCAAGTAAGTGGTGGAGTGAGAATTCTCACCAGGTACTGTGACTCCAGGGATGTGCTTTTATGAACAACAGTAACTGCCTCTCACCCAGAGGGCAGGGGCATTTCCAGTGAGAGTTATATTTCCTTTGTGGGACATGGAGAGTATATAGTGGTTTATGAGAGCAATGGCTTCTATTCACTTCTCTGCTGACCTAAATTCACATTTATGTAATTCTGTTAAGAGAAGCTTAAATGAATAAAATGGAATTACATCATGCTACTGCTCTGGTGCACTTTCACTGTGAACACTGAATATGTGCTGTTTTCTATGTCATAATCAGAAAATGATGAGAAATATAAGAAAATCAAACGGTCTAAAAACTCAGCTAAGAAGCCACATATGCTTTGTAATTTTTAAAACTTATGTCTATCTCAATACCATTTGGAAAAATGATAAAAATCTTTTTTAAAATGAAATTTCTAATATGCTCAAATTTTTAATGCTAAGAGGCTTTTTCCTGTTTTTCTACAGCACCTAGTATTCCTAAATGGTCTCTCGTCCAAGTACTAACCAAGCCCGACCCTGCTTAGCTTCTGAGATCTGATAAGATCGGGCACATTCAGGGTGGCATGGCCATAGACATTCTACATATATTGAGTGCGCGTAAATAATCACTAACATCTCATTGTAGCTGCAGCAAACCCTGTGGGCCACTTTGGCGATTTCGAGATGGTTGTTGAGGTTTTGCATGTAATCGTTTGAAATTTCCTTAGTAAAACTTGTGAAATCTCACCAACTTGTAGTGTATTCAATCAAATTTTTAAATAACTAGTATAACATATTTAATCTTAAAATGTTTTTATAAAAATGACAAGATTTGGGGCTTTCAGAAAAGTGCTAGTTATATTTGTTTTAAAACTGTTTGAGGGATTAAGTATCAGGAAGTATTATATTACTATACTATATAACCCTCTTTTAAATATAATTTTTTAAATAAAGATAATTCTCTACCTTAATTTTTAATTTCTTTAAATATAGGATAGTGAAGTTTTTATTAATGACAAAAAGACTGATAATTCAGAGGTTTTCTGGAATCCAACACCAGACATTAAGCAATGGAGATTAATAAGGCACACTGTAAAATTTGAAGAGCAGGGAGACTTTGAATCAGAGAAGTAAGTATATTCTTTTTCGGCTAGTTTCATTATGATAAAGAATATTTTTTTAATCCCTCAATGGTGTGGGTATTTTTCTCTCTTGAGTCATATTTTAATGCAGCAAAGTAGTTTAATATGTGTGGGATGTGACAGGATTCCATCTTAGTTTATGCAAATGTCAAATAAATATAATACAAATCATATTTACTTTTCTGCAGCTCAAAAGTAAAACTTCTCATTTTTTCCTTTCTCTTCTTATCTGCTCCAGGGCCTATTAAAATAAAAAGAAAAAAGAACCTTCTAGTTTGTCTGCATAAAATTATGGGACTACGTAATGGTTCTTGGTTTTTATCTGGTAGCTATTTTCTAAGCTGGGTGAGACATAGAACTAACTGTAGGTGAAGGACGTGGTGCAAAATCTACTTTTGTTTCATTTTCTAAAATACAAGAATAATGCCACTGAATGTGCAGGCTTCTAGAGGACTTACATTAGTTGGGTAATATTTAAGGCCATAGTTTCTGTTCTTAAAGTCATAAAATTCTTAGATCTATAATACTTTTGAACCAAAAATATTATGTACACATTGCCCAATTTTATTCTTACTATATTTTGTGTTAGGAGAAGGATGTGGGGCATCTCTGTAAAAGACATTATACTAGGTACTTTATACACATTATGCTGTTTAGTCCTCACCTCATGTTCCACATGTGTTATCATTCTTTCTAATGAGATTCAAGTCTCTGTACTGTGCTTCTACACTCAAAATTGAGGCTGTCAAAGATGGAAGAATATGTATGCACCAGTTCTAAAAATTCTGTTTCAGTTATAGCCACATGATTCTCTTCAGTCAGAGTGAAACTTTGCCAAGGCATCCAACAGTTTTTGAGGTGTGGATATAATTTAACTATTTTAAGATGAGGAAAATGAATCATAGACAGGATAAGTAACTTTAGGCTCATCAGCCAAGAAGTGGCAGATCGAGGCTTCAACTCGTCTGTCTAATTCCAAAGCCTTTATTCTTTAAATCCCAACATGCTTTTGTCTCAGGTGGGTAGAATACATATATTATATTTTTGTTTATCTGATATAAAACTAAACTTTAGTAGGGGAAAAGATGTCACCTCAGTAGTCTTTTCTGTTAAATCAGTGGTTCTCAACACTGGCTAAATATTAAAATCATCTGGGAAACATTTTTTAAAAAACCAATACTTGAGTGCACCCCCAGAGATTTTGATTTTAACAGTTCCATGATAAGTCTTGCATTCGAGGTTGGGAAGCGTGGCATTACACTATTGGATCTTTGATGCCAGTGGATCCTAAACAGTTTGTATAAGAATCATCTGGGGACCTTTTTAGAAATTTAGATTCTTGAGCTTCCTTCTTATTACATTTGTCAATTCTTTAACAGTACCTATCTTATCGTTGCCACGCAGAAGTTAAGAAACCAATGTAATTATTTTTTTTTTTTTTTTTTGCCAAGGAAAATTAGTCTGCACTGTATCACTCAAGGCACCACTTTTTATATTTTGACTCATTTCTAAACATCTAAGCATAAGCTTTGTCAAAGCCAAAAACCCACATGGACATCACTTTCTCTCAAGGGGATTCAAATCTATTCAATGTAGATTTGATTTTCTGTTGCCTTTTTTAAATATTATTTTGCACATGTATTAGACTCTGGCAGCGGGTAACTCGAGCCATAAATGTCAAAGACCAAACAGAAGCTACTCAAGAGAAGTATGTTTTAGAAGAAGCTCAAAGACAAGCTGCCAGAGATCGGAAAACAAAAAATGAAGAATGGGCTTGCAAGTTATTTGAACTCGATCCACTTACAGGAGAATGGCATTACAAATTTGCAGAGTAAGTAATCAAAAAGAGTATATGAGCATCGTTGCCCTCATTTCTAGAATTTTTATTGTTATTGAAGTAGTTTTTTATTAAGCCATATATATATATATAAATTAGTGTGAGATTTTAAATTTGATATTCCATTCATTATAAATTTTATTCCATGATAGTAATTAACCTACAAAATAAGGTGAGAATAAGAAGATTAGATATAATAAATATTAATCTTACCTCTAGGTTTATAATTACTAATGAAAATCTATTTTAAACTTTGAAAAAGTTTTTTAGTGTTTTATTTAGTTATTAAACAAATGGTGGTGTTTTTTTCACTTATATAGTACTCGACCATGGGACCCACTTAATGATATGATACAGTTTGAAAAAGATGGTGTTATCCAGACCAAAGTGAAACATCGCACTCCAATGGTATGTGATAAAAAAGTAACTAAATCTGCTAGGCGTATAAATGTTTTAACTCTTTACTAGTTAGTATCTTTGGCCACCAACATTTAAAATTTGGTTTCAAAATTTAAAATTTCGGGTCAGCAAAATGGAGTAGGCAGCTCCAAGCTCTTCTCTCCCACAAAGAAACATAAAGAAGCAAGCAGAAACTGTTCAGACCAAATTTCCCAGAACTTGGGAAATACAGGTTTGCAGCAATTAAGTGAACACTGTATCAAGAAAGAGGTGACTTCAAAGCAGTAGGAAAGCTTTATGGCATTTTTACTTGCCCTAGCTCCGACCCCTACCTGATGCAGTAGCATTGAAGGGTTCCCAGATTCCCAGCATGAGCCCTGGTTCCCAAGGGAGCAGAGCACACCTCACAAACTGTTTTGTACATCCATTGTAACCTCTCTGGGGTCTCTCTGAGGATTTATGCAGGGTCCACATCTCTGTTTTATCTAACTCAGAGTTCAGCTAGAAAGGCTGCAGGCAATGCTTGGAAGTACTGCAAGTGAAAGTAACTACAGACACCCAGTGCAAGAGATTACCATTGAAACATACAATAGTCAGAAACAAAAGCTGGAGAGAGATTCTTTGGCACACTAGGGCATTTTAAAATGACATGTGTTTAGGGAAATTTAGAAAGCCATGTAAATGTCCAAGGCAAGATGTTTTTGCCCAGAAAAGACCTATAAAAACCTAAGCTTTCACCTCAGGCTAAAACATGGGCTCTTTGCAAGCTTGGCTAAGTGTCGAAGGAGTGCTCCTGCATAGAGCCAGTCAGCTAAGACTGGGAGAGTTGTTTTGTTGTTGTCTTTTTTGTTGTTGTTGCCTTTTGTTTTTATTTGTTTAGCTATTGGTGTTCACAGAAATCTCTATCAAAATACTAGCTGAACACAGCTAAGGAACAGACACTGCAGTGACCTGCACAACAAAAGTACAGGTTTTGCAAAAATAGTTTGGGAAATAAGGCATACAAAGGAACAGGAAGTATAATCCATTTAAAGGAATGAAATAAATTGACAAACCATCCTTGATGAAGTCCAGACACCAGACAAAAACTTTAAACCAAGGACAAGTTCTTCATCCATGTTTTAAAAGGAAACTAGGACAAAGAACTAAAGGAAATGAAGGAAAAGATTCATAAACAAAACCAGAATATCAATGAATTATACAGAGGAATCAAACAAATATTGGAGCTTAAAAATACAGAACTGAAATGAAATTTTCACTAGAGATATCCAATAGCAGATTCAGGCAGACAGAAGACAGAATCAGCAAATTTAGAGATAGGACAATTGAAATTATTTGGTCTGAGAAACAGAAAGAAAAGAATGAAGTGAACAGAGCCTAAGGGAGCTATGGGGCAACATCAAGTGGATCATCATATGCATTAATGAGTTGCAGAAGTAGAAGAGGAAAAGAGGCAAAGGAATTCTTCCAAATTCCCAAATTTGATGAAAAACATGAATTTACAATCCAAGAAGTTCAATAAATTTCAAGTAGGATAAATTCAAAGAGACCCATACCAATGCATTATTAGTCAAAGCCAGAGAGAATCTTGAAAACATCAAGAGAGAAGCAACTTTCACAGATGAGGGATTTTCAGTAGGAGCAACAGCCAATTTCTCATCAGAAAGCATGGAAGCCAGAAGGCATGACATGAAATATTTAAAATTTGGAAGAAAAACTTGTCAACCAAGAACTCCGTATCTGGCAAAACTGTTCTACAAAAATTGGGGAGAAATTGAGACATTTCCAGATAAACAAAAGCTAAGGAAGTTCACTGCTACTGACCTGTCCTATAAGAAATGCTCAAGGGAGTCCTTCAGATCGAAATGAAATGCAAAGCCATGTGAAAAATAAAGATTCTCAGTAAAGATAAATAGTTGGGCTAATGTAAAAGCCAACGTTATTGTCGTTTTAACTGATAACTCCACTTCTTATTTCCTATAGTATTTAAATGATAAATGAATAAATAATAATTACGAATCCGTTATTAGGCACACAGGGTATAAAGGTGTGGTTTGTGACAACAACCTAAAGAGAGGAGGATGGAACTGTATAAGAACAAAGTTTTTGTGGTTATCGAAATTAATTTAGTATCAATTCAAACTAGATTATTACAAATTTAGGTGTAAATATCATCCCCATGTAACCACAAAGAAAATATCTAAAACATACATACAAAAAATGAGAAGGGAATCAAGACAATTTTATTACTAAAGAAATCAACTAAACACAAAAGAAGGTAGTAATGGAAGAAATGAGGAACAAAAAGGTATAAGATGTAAAGAAGACAGTAAAATAGCAGAAGTAAGTTCTTTCTAATCAGTAATTACATTAAATGTAAATAGTTTAAACTCTCTAATCAAAAGGTAGATTGGCAGAATGGATTAAGATAAACATGATCCCACTATATGCCGTCTGCAAGAGACTCACTTTAGATCCAGAGACACAAATAGAGTAAAATGAAAGGATGGAACAAGTTTTTTCAGCAAATAGTAATCAAAAAAGAGCTGGGGTGGCTATACTAATATCAGACAAAATAGACTTTAAATCAGAAACTTATAAAACACAAAGAAGGACAGCATATATTGATGAGTCATTTTATCAAGAATATATAACAATTGTATATGTAGAAATCAGTTAAGTCGCAATATATGATTTTAACATTAACAAAATGGAGAAATAGACCATTCTATAACAATAGATGGCTACTTCACTATACCATTCTCGATAATGGATAGAAAATCTAGATAGAAGAGTAATAAGGAAACGGAAGGCTTGACTGACACAATAAGCAAGTAGGCCTGCTAAACATATGTAGAATAGTCTACCCAACCACAGCAGACTATACATTCTCAAGTGCATATGGAACATTCTCCAGGATAGACCATATGTTAAGACGTATAACATATCTCAATAAATTTTCAAAAGATTGAAACGTGCAAAGTGTTTTTTAGCCGCAGTGACATGAAGCCAGAAATCAGTAATAGAAGGAAAACTGGGAAATTTACAAATATGTGGAAATTAACACACTCTTAAACAATCAATCAAATAAGAAATCTCAAGGGAAAATAGAAAAACTTACATGAATAAAAACAAAAGCAGAGCATACCAAAACTTATAAGATTAATTGAAGGCAGTACTCAAAGGTAAATATACAGCTTTGAATGCCTACATTCAAAAAGAAGAAAGCTCTCAAGTTAATAATATAACAATGGGGAACTAGAAAAAGAAAACTAAACCCAAAGTTAGCAGAAGGAAATTTAGAGCAGAGAAACAAACTAGAGAATAGAAAAACCATGAAACTTAAAGTTTGTTCTTTGAAAAGGTCAACAAAATTGACAAACCTTTAGCTAGACTAAGAAAGAAAAAAAGAACAAAAACACAAATAACTAAAATAATAAATGAAAGTGGAAATAGTACTACTGACTTTACAGAAATAAAAAAGATGATAAGAAAATACTTGAACAGTGGTATACCAACAAATTAAGTAACCGAGATGAATGTACAAATTCTTAGAGACACACAATTTACATCAGCTAACTTAAAAAGAAATAGAACATTTCAACAGACCCATAACAAGAGATCGAGTCAGTAATCCAAAACCTCCAAACAAAGGAAAATCTAGGACCAGATGGTTTCACTGGTGAATTCTACAAACATTTAAAGAAAAACAAACACTAATCTTTCTCAAACTCTTCCAAAAACAAAAGAGGTGGGAACACTTCCTAACTCATTCTATAAGGGTAGCATTACCCTAATACCAAAGCCATATAAAGATATTCCCCCCAAAATGAAAATTATAGACCAATATATAAATATATAAATATTATAAATATAGACATAAAAATCCTCCATAAAATACTGACAAACCAAATCTGACAGAATATAAAAAGATTATATACCATGACAAAGTAGAATTTATCCAAGGAATGTAAGAATGGTTTAATATAGGAAAATCAATTAATATAATACATCACATTAATAGAATGAGGGGACATACCACATGCTTATCTCAGTTGACACAGAAAAGGCATTTGACAAAATCCAACACTCTTTTATAATGAAAAAATATATATATCAGCATACTCAATGGTGAAAGACTGAAAACTTTCCCCATAAGATCAGGAACAAGACAAGAAAAAGAAAAGTTATCCAAAATTGAAACAAAGAAGTAAAACTACCTCTATTCACAGATGACATGATTCTACATATAGAAAACACAAAAGAATCCATAAAAAAGCTACTAGAGCTGATGAACAGATTTAGTAAAGTTGCAGGATATAAGACGAACATACAAAAATCAGTTATTTTTTCATACACCTACAATGAACAATCTCAAAAGGAAATTAAGAAAGCAACTTAATTTACAGTGTTATCTAAAGGAATAAAATACCTAGTAATGAATTTAACCAAGGAGGTGAAAGACTTGTACACTGAAAACTACATTGGTAAAGAAAATAAAGACCTGTACAAATGGAAAGACGTATTTGTTCTTAGGTAGGAAAACTTAGTATTGTTAAGATGTCAATACTACCCAAAGAAATCTACAGATTCAATGCAATCTCTGTAAAAATTGCAACATTTTTTTTTTTCCAAAATGGAAAGCCAGTCCTCAAATTCATATGGAATTACAAGGAACCATGAATAGTCTAAACAATCTTGAAGAAGAGCTCAGTTGGAAGAGTCACGCATTCTGATTCCAAAATTTACTACAAAGTAATCAAAACAGTGTGGCACTGGGAGAGAGATATATAAACCAAAGGGACAGACTTGAGAGTCTAGATGCAAACCCATATCTATGGTCAATTGATTTCTGACAAAGTTGCCAAGTCCACTCAATGAGAAAGGAATAGTCTCTTCACCAAATGGTATAGGGACAACTGGATTTCTACATACAAATGGATGAAGTTGGACCCCCTTACCTCACACCATATACTTAACTCCAAATGGATTCACAACCTAAAATAAGAGCTAAAACCATAAAACTCTTAAAAGAAAACAGGGCAAATCTTTGTTATCTTGTATTTGGTAATGTATTCTTATATATGACACTAAAAGCACAAGAGACAACATAAAAATAGATAAGTGGGTCTTCATCAAAATTAAACACTTGTGGCTAAAAAGACATTATCAAAGTGAAAGACAACCTGCAGAATAAGAGAGAATATTTGCAAATCATTTATCTAGTAAGGGTTTACTATCCAGGGTATATAAAAATGTAACAACAAAAGCCAACTCAATTAAAAATGAGCAAAAGACTTGAATAGACATTTCTCCAAAGAAGATACACAAATGACCATCACATGTAAAGATGTTCAGCATCATTAGTTATAAAGGAAATGCAAATCAAAACCACAATGAGGTCAGGTATTATTTCACATCACTAGAATGGTAATAATTTTAAAAATGAAAAATAAGTGTTGGTGAAGATGTGGAAAAATTGGAAACCTAGTATATTGCTGACAGAATATAAAATGGTGCAGCTGCTGTAAAAAAAACTATTTGACGAATTCCTCAAAAAGCTAAACAGAGAATTGCCATATATCCCACAATTCCACTACAAAAGAATTGAAAACAGAAACTCAGATACTTGTATACCAGGGTTGATTGCAGCATTGTTCACAATAGCCAAAAGGTAGAAACAATGCAAATGTCCAACAGATAACCAAAATGGGGTATATAGTTATAATATTATTCATAATATTATTCAGCCATAAAAAGAATGACGTTCTGCTACATGCTATAACATGGATGAACTTTGAAAATATTGTACTAAGTGAAATAAGTGAAACACAAAGGGCAAATACTGTATGATTCTACTTAGAATATAAAACAGGCAAATTTCATAGAAAGGTTAGAGGTTCCTAGGGACTGAGGGAAGGAGAGAATGGGAAGTTATTGTTGCAGTCTCTCTGGGATAATGAAAATGTTTTGGAAGTAGCAGTAGTGGTTGCACAATATTGTGAATGTACTTACTACTACTGAATTGTACACTTAAAATGATTAAAATGGCAAAGCTTATATATGTAATATGTATATGTATATAAACACAAATAAGTTATCACAATTTAGAAATTCAAAATATTTAAATTTAGTTTCTTTCTGTAACAACGCTAACATGATAGACACACAGGGCATCTGTATTTCCTTCTAAAGGTACAGTTTACTGATCACAATAAATCTTTGTATACTGAGAGTTGGATTACTGACTTCCTTTGTCATTTTAAATAGCTTCTCGCTAGTCTTCATCGGTCTCCAATTTGAACCTACTCAAAGAATGTGGATTTGGATTCTAAATGTTATAAAATTTTAAGTCTCCATGACTTGAAGTAGGAGGACAAGTGTAGGCTGAATACAGGACCTGCCTCATTATTATTTATTTTCTATAATGAAATTATGGAAATTTTAATTTTAAGCACATGAATATTTTTCAAAATTATTTCAAGGAGTAGGTAATTGGGGCTAGTTCCTATTTAGAACAGTAAACAGATGAGAACTAAGTTAAAGGCATGTGACCACTGGTTCCCTGGTTTTCTATGTATGTAAATTATCTTGCCCTTCTGATTTTAGTTTCTTCTATTTTTTTTAAATTTAAGACATATTTCCAGAATTGCAAGCTTATTAATAGTATTAAGTCTAAAGTTTATTATTCTAAGGAAAATTAGTCCTAGTTTATGGTTTGATATACTTTTGAATCTTGACAGTTTTACAGCATTGGTCTTTACAAAATTCAATGCAAATTCACATAATAGCATGATTTTTTTTTTTTCAGGTTAGTGTCCCAAAAATGAAACATAAGCCAACCAGGCAACAGAAGAAAGTAGCAAAAGGCTATTCTTCCCCAGAACCTGATATCCAGGACTCATCTGGAAGTGAAGGTAAAAATATTTATTGTAGATTATTCACTATAGGGATCTAAATTTTTAAAAAGATATTACTAAATGTTTAAAAAGATACCAAAATGGTTTTTCATATTAATTTAAGAAGATAATGTAAGAGATTTTGTGGGGGCAGGGATGGCGTATAAAAAATTCTCTATTTTACATTATAAATTTAAAGACCAGGCCACAGTTAAAGGCATGGGGAATGAAAAAATGGGAAACATGCAAATCAAAACCACACTGTAGTGTGGCTCTTACGCCTTGGTAGCTTCTGAAAAAATGTTGATGGCTTCTTAGATCCAATGCAGGAAGCATTCTTTGAGCTTTGAGCTAAGTTCCATGCTTCAGAATAGTTTTTCAATCTCAGAATAAATTATTGTAGTGCTTAGAAGTCACAGGCAAGTAAACTATAACTACATCAAAATTATGGACTAAATTAACTAGTGTTCTATTTTATTTAAGTCAAATAATGTGTAAACTGTGTTCAACTACATTAAGATATAACCAAGAAAGGATTAAGGTATGTCTGAGATACTATGAAACAATAAAGTTTTTTTAAAGCCATAGTCTCTAACTAAGCTCACACTGAACTGGGGAGCTCATTTTTACAGAGAGAACTCCAGAGGTGAATAAATGACAAATGCCAGGAAATTAGTAGATGAAAGTGGTGAAGAGCTGAAAGGAAAGGTAGCTGAATTCACTTTGAGGAAGTGTTCTTAGGGAACCCTGACGAATTGTAACGGACTACAGCAGTCTAGGCTTGAGAGATGCAGGTAGGAGAAAAACTACTGGAGTAAAAGAGGAGTAAAATGAGCAAAAGTTTAAAAGCAAGAGTTGCATGGTACCAGTGTGCTAGAAGGGAGTGTTAGTTACACTGTTGTTCCCATTTCATAGAAAAGGAAACTGAGACACAGGTTAACCTGCCCAGGACCATATATATATGTTGTATATGCAGATATTTTTCCTTCTTAATTCACCCTGTTATCCTTCTGTTATATTGCCTATAATGTATCAGCTGACATTTATTGAGCACTTAACGTGTGACAATAAAAATTTCTAGAAGAGATTCAAAACCAGTTGGAAAGGTTTAAAGTTTGGGTGACTAGGGGAATAAAGATGATATTAACAATTAATAAAAAACTGAAAAGGGAGCTAAAAAAGCCGAATTCTTCAAATGTAGGCAAATGGGCAAGAGACAGAAGAGAGCAATACCTTGTCCAAATTAATATATGTATTTTTAATGAACTATTTTGTCTATTTTAATTTAAAAAATAAAACAAATTTAACTAATTTGTGGTTACATTAAGTATGTAGTGTTCTACTTTTGAAATGATATGATTAAAACTTCAAAAATGCAGAGTATTAGTATTATCATGTTAATCTCTGAGCCATAAAAATAATGCCTAGGAAAATTTTTATTACATGAGAATCATTAAGCTGAAATGTAGATTGTGTATAATCTGTTCACTATTTTCACCAAGTTCATTCTAAATGTCCTTTTAGCTCAATCAGTAAAACCAAGTACAAGAAGAAAGAAAGGGATAGAACTGGGAGACATTCAAAATTCCATCGAATCTATAAAACAAACACAGGAAGAAATTAAAAGGTAATATATACTGACAGTGACTATTGTTTGAGTTCAGAAGAGTAGTTAAGAATCCTGTTACGTAGGAAATATATGCTGACTTTACATTTTTATATCATTGCTAAGCTAAAATAGAACCTTGGCTTCCATCACCTGATGACTGAAATGTATGAAATTCTTTCAGCACTAAAATATTGGCGGAGAGGGGGAAGTTATTTTTTCTCATCTTTGAGGGTGGAATTGGAATGTCTTTATCTTATTGCAGAAGCATACTAGGAATGTAGCTGGGTTGGATGTGGAAGTGAGGTGGTTTCTAGTTAACCTAAAGGTTTCTGCAGTCCCTTTTGTACATGGCTAATGTTAAGTGCAATGCAACAGTTGTTGAAAATTTGAAATATTTTCATGACAATGAGTAAATAGCCACCACCCTAAGACCTTCAAGTGCTCCACTTGTAGTCCCAGACTTTTCCCCACACACACCTCCCCATGATCCAGCAACTACCTACAAAGTTTTCTTTGGAGGGAAAAGGGTCCTTATCCTGCTGTGCATTGCTAAGGCTAGCATGAGTTCAGATTGATTGCCTCCTATTGCTATATTAGATGCTCAATTTTTAAATATTAGCCAGCCTGCTTTTGTGTATTTGGCACTTAATGTTAGATGTTATGGAGGATTTTCTTTTAGAGAGATTTTCTCTGTACATGGTGATCTTATGATTCATATTTAGTTGCTATTTTCATCTACAGCCTATCTCCTTCCATCCCTCTACACCCATCCCATCTCAAGTCCTATGAAACTCCTCACATCTCCAGAAAATACTGCTTTCTCTCATCTTTTCTCATCGAATCCACTTCTTAGATTGCCCTTCCTCCTACTCTGCCCATCAAGAAAATCCCTGTTTATCCTTCAGAATATTTCAAATGCCACCCTTTTTATAACATTGCTAATTATTCACCCTGTACTGTACAATTATTAATCTGTCCACTAGGCTTGTTTAGCTTCCTATACATATTCATTTTAAGTGCTTACTACACTACAAAGGTTGTTATTGTGTCTGTTTACTGCACCTCTCCTTCCATTAGACGTGAGGTCCTCTATAGCAGGGAGCATATCTGCTGCATCTCAGTATCATTAGTCCTTATGTAAAGTGCTTAAGTCTCCTAATTTAATTATATATATTAATTAATGAGCCTACTTGTTTCATCTGTTTCTTTCTCTACACTGGTAAGACATTAAAAGAAGTCAGAAAAGGTCTTCACTAATCAGCTCTTTTTAGCCAGAGTATTTAGGGTGGCGTGAGGATAATTTAAGCTCATTTCATGACTAAATTAACATTTTATTTCTGTTAGCATATGAAATTTCTATAGCGCATTCTTCAAATTAGGAATGCCATGAAATCTGTGGTATTATTTTTTCCTGGGTAATTTAGGATTTTTCTCCAGTTCAACCTCTCTCCCCCTAAAGATAAAAGAACCTTAGTGGGTCAACTAAGAAGCAAAATTTTTGTTTTAAAACCACTGTGATAATAGAGGTTATATATTTCGACATCATCAAACTTTAATAATTTGTTTGATGCACATCATTAAGTAATATGTGTGGTACAATGTGGAATATAGATTTAGACAAGACCTAATAATGGCTCTACATAGCATAATCAGCTCCCTGGTAAGATAGTAGTAACTGATTGAACTACTTTTGTTCATGTAATTAAGTGCTCTGTGACCATATGTCAAATTATGAGTTCTGTGCTGACATTTTTGACAAATAATTATAAAACTTATTGTTTTTTTTTTGTAGAAATATTATGGCTCTTCGAAATCACTTGGTTTCAAGCTCACCTGCTACGGATTATTTTCTGCAACAAAAAGACTACTTCATCATTTTCCTTCTGATTTTGCTTCAAGTCATAATAAACTTCATGTTTAAATAGAAGTTCTTTACAGTTGAATCAATGAACTGGAATGATCAGATTTGGCCTGGGACCAATGTTCAAGTTGGTTTGGTCTTTATTAAAACATCACAATATTTCTGAAACAAAACCTTAGATTTAAATGTAAAGGTATTGACCTTTCATACCTTTTATCCTTAACTTGGAATAAGAGTTATTCTATTTCATTATTAATGTGAGCTATATGTTAAGTGCCAGAACATTTCTAGCTTTTGTGAAAATGTGTCTACATGTGAGTATAATAAATCCACATGTGTACACAATTGTATCTTATGTATACCTGACAGTAGTCTTCGTATTCTATAGTATGTTCTGAGATACAGCACTAACGCTCATAACAAAAATGCTATCAACATTAGAAATATATGTATAGTAATCTATTTTCTTCATAAAATAGGCAGAAAACTTTTATCAATAAGGAATTACAAAATGGGAAATGATGGGATAATAGACATTATAAATAGGTCAATACACTGTACTGTTAAAAAAAAAAAATCATTTCCAAAGCACCCAGTTCCATTGTCTTCTTAGAACCAGCTAAAAAAAGTGTGGTCAAAATTAATATATCGAGAGGTACAAGGTGGCAAATTGCTTTTTAAAAAGTTTACACAAGATTTTTTTAACCCCTAGAATTTAATATTTATATAGATACAAATGCACGTACGTGTATATCAACATAAAAAATGGTATGCAGCTACTTGGATCTATAGATTACATCTTTCTTATCATACCTATATAATACCTTAAGCACTTATTGAAAAAAGCGTGGTCAAAATTGGTTGCTATCCTTTTTTATTTTTGTTTTTTTAACTCGGTCCAATAACACAGGCCAAATTCTAGACTTGTTTATAGGGTATATGAAATGCTGGTAATACATGTTTTTTCATTATGAAAAACTTACTTTAGTTTTCATTTAGACCCTAGTGTGTCCAGTGAAGAAGTAGAATAGAAAAAATTAAAACTAATATTTTACTTCAAAAGCCAAATAAGAGAAAGGCTATAAGAAAAGATACTTGGTGTGGTGGCATTTATGTGTACATTAAAATCATTTTCTTTAAAATGTGCAATAAATTGAGCATCTAAGAACATCAAGTTCTGAAGTTTAATTTTTTTTATTACCCTCTACGGTTCTTAGTGACGTAATTCTGTGGCAGAAATGACAATTCTTCAAGATTCCTTTTTATTCAGGCTCAGGCAAACTTTTTCCTAATTTTTTTTTTTTTAGTTTAACATTTTTACTTTATGTCTTTACATAAATATTTATAGTCCTCAAAAGCAATTTTTGCAAATGTAAGTTAAGGTTAGGAACACATTGTTCTAAGATATACCTTAGAATCATGAAAGTATAGATTTCAAAATGGATATTAATGAAAATGATGGTCAGAATAATTGCTCTGGCTACATTTGCTTTTGTCTAAGAAGAGACTGTTGGACACTAGTAAAATTACAATCAATTGTTTAATGCTATGATAAAATGAAAGAATGGTTGCTAAATTACGAAAATTGAAAAGGACAAAAAAGAGCCTGCTTTTTTCCTGATGTAGCTATCTTAAGTATCCTTAGGTTTTATGAAGAGCTATTTCCCATGTATTTTTGGCAAAACAATGCTATATTCCGTATGTACATGTGAAAACATTTTGTAAATTGATTAAAACACAGATAAGATGTACCTATACCCAGGATAAGTATTGATATAATTAATGTAACTGCACTAGAACAGGTGGAGGTTTTATGTTTGTATTTCATACCTGTCACTGTAATATTGTACTCACTTTCTGTTACCAATGTTATGCTCAACTATCTATTCACTGATATATATTTTGTAAATATTGTACAATTTGAGCTTTTTATGGTTTAAATCAGTATTAATTTATATTATATATAATTTGGCTGATCACAAAAGTCATTTCATCATTAAACCCTGAAAACTTAAAATTTTTTGTTGGTAACCCCCCCTTTGAGGTTTTAGTCTTATCCACTTGTGGGTTATTTTCATTTGGTCTAAATAGTGTTTTATTTGTATATGTATCTTTCTAAGACTGGAAAGGTAGTTATTTTCTTTATTCTTAAAAATTTTCTTTTTAGGACAGATGTTATGGGTTCTTATTACCTACCCAGAGTCAAAAACTATTTCATGAGAAAGAGCAGGATTACTCAAGACTGTTTCTTGTACACTCAAAGCATTTTATCTAATCTAATAGTCTTATGCTTTTAGTTGTATGAGCTCCTTTCTGTGAACTGAACACAAAACTCAGGAATTGGCGGCTTAATGTTAGATTACTGCTTATACCAGGCTTAGTATGTGAATCCTTTAAAACAATTAACTTTGTATTTAGCCATATATGTAAATGACTTTGAATGTTCTCTACCTAAGATTAATCTTCTTTCACACGTGAATTCATAACAATTGTGATTTACAATTCCCAATTGTCTGAGAGCCTCATAATGGTTTCTAGGATTTAAGAACTTATGACCTGTTATTTTCATTTGATCAAAAATTTTATTTTTTCAAATGAAAATTTAGGTAAGAATTATTGAAATGTGCTTTTCTGTTTTAGTTATTAAATGTGCTATGCCTTTGTTATTCACCATTTAGCAAGATGCAGCTGGCCCATGAAAAGACAATAATTAGGGCATGTGAAATAAGTAAAGTTTCAGCAATAGATAGTTCACTTGTATTTCATGTCAATACTTTTTTGTATCACTTATAAGGTACAGTGTAATCTTTGTCACCATTCTGTTGAAAAAACTGGCCTTGTAAAATACAGCCCTCATTTAGTATTCACGCTTTTGTGCCTTTAAGAAAATACTTTTTGTCATTTTATGTTACAGAACTATAATGATACAAAGTGTTTATAGGCTTGTCATAAAAGGATCATTTTTCTGTGTCACTTTATTTCCTTTTATATAGCTAAGTATATTTAAATGGTAATGCTGTACTTTTATAACGGTTTGTCTATATAGCTATTTCAAATATATTATTTACCCTCACACATCATTGAAGTAGATTTGTCAGATTATTCTGAGTATTGTAAACAGTGCCTTTTTGATGGAATTCACACTGTTTTGGTGTCAACTTGTGCCATATACACACAAAATTCTGTGAAAGGCAGTTTTAACTTTTTGAAGAATATCTTAGTCAAATATTTAAGAAAACAAATGTATAAAATTCCATTTTTCCCAGTGTCTAGCATTTCTAGTGAGCAGTGAATATATTTTGGAGTTGTTTTTTCTTTGTTCGATATAAGGTGATGATGGCATTATTGATACTGTATATTATTTTGAATTATGTTAAATTTAGTACAGAAATAAAATATTAAAATTAGCATTTGTACCAAATTTTCCAATTTGAACAGTGGGGTAGGGGAACCCCACAGAAATCACTAAGTTAACATTTCAACTTCTATTTTATTTGACTTACATGGTAAAAGAGGTTCTTTAAAATGTATAATCTGCCACTATTACATAATTTGGTTTCATTTTGTTTACCTATAGTGTGAATTTAGTATATTTAACTTACCTTTTGTTACTTTTAACATACTGTTTGTTTCGTTAGTTTTTAATTGAAGATGGACTGTTAAAATTGTATAGGACCAGTGTTTCCTAAGCATAATTAACATATTTAGAAGAGCAACAAGAAACCCATGACAAAATGAATGTGAATATACTTTCTAAAATATTTAGAAAATTTTCTGCATTATGTAAAATTATTCTATTACAATATTGAAAATTATTTAAAGACAATGCCACAAAATATTTGAACTGATGAGCCACAGAACTTGAGTTGAAATTTTTTTCACTTTTTATCATGCTAAATGTATATCTAAGTTAAACTTCTGATTGATGGTCATTTATAAATTCAAACACGACCACTGGTCAGTTTTATATAATAGAAGTATGTTATCTGCAGTGTAAGTACAGCACACTGTCAAATTCTTTTCCTTGAGGTGCATTGTAAATGTACAGATAGTCATAGGCTACTGTTTTGTAATGTATTACATTTCTAATCTCTTATTCCCAACCTATCATAAATGTTTGCAGAGACAAAACAATTTTTCTAATGATCTGTAAAATTATGCTAACTTCTTCAAGTAGGCATTCTAAATAAAATTTTTAAAAAGAACAAATTGTGATCAGATTACTTTGACTTATGATATATGGTGACTAAATTACTTAGTCCTAATTTTTAAATTAAAATAAATTTTTGCGTGGTGGTAATTGTGAAGGTTGTGCAGGGCTTGGGACTTCACAGAATCCCTAAAGTTTGCTTTACTCTATATTCATTCTTCCTAAGTACTCATAATCTTAAGTAGAAGTTATTCCGATTTCATAGATGAAGAATCTGAAGCTCAGAGAAGTTAAACAATTCCAAAAGCTTCATAGTAAGAATAATAGCGAGCACCAGTTTGAATCCATGTTTGACTTCAGTGCGCATTCTTTCCAGTGTACACTTAACTAGAACTCTGATCGCAGCTCTTCACTTTTAATGTTTGGAACAATCTGCTGCTCGAATCTTATGAGTAATGTGACCCCTTTGTGATGGGTAGAACCGGAAAATACTTTTCTAGTAAGCGTATACACAAAACCCATATGAAAAAGTTTTTTCCCCTCAAATCACCTATTTATACTGAGTCAACTTCAGATGAGTTCCAAGAAATTATCCTTCTCTGGTTTTCCTCCATCCTCCTCCCCTCCCTTTCTTGCTTTCTCCTCGGGGTCCAGTTGCTTCTGGCTAATGGTCAGTTGGTTCTGTCTTATTAATTGGCAGGAAAAGATGGGAGGGCTTACAGGTTTCTCCTGCTCCATGCATAGGAATAAAGTAAGAAAAACAACTCACTGTTCAATTCCAATGAAACATCTACAAGATAATTTTCTTACTAATATTGCCCACTCTCTTAATAGATGTCCTCTATTATGCTAATCGTCTCTTCTGCACCTTAACCAAATATCCCTTTCTTGTAGAGAAAGTGGGCCCATTCAGTGGTGACATGTCAAGAGTAATTTGATGAGTGAGCTGTACATATCTGACTGTTGAGTGCTTAATATATGCTGGGCACCATGTAAGTGCTTTGTAAACATTCTCACCTTCATTTATATCTATAATCTTTTTTTTTTTTTTTAAGATAAAAGAAGTGGACAAAAGTTCCGTAATGAATGTCACAGGTAAGTAAATGGTAGAGCAAATCCAGGTCCAAATCTTAAGCCCATGCTTTTAACCATTTCATCCTTAAGACAGCATGTATTTTAATATATAAAGGTGTTCCGCTTGTTTTTTCTCTGCCGTTGGACTGTATCTGTCAGGCCACTGTTTTTAAAACATACTATTGACCACCTATGTGCCTAAGTCATCTATCGCCTCTGCTAAAGATAAATTGTGGTGGCTGGCATTTCATAGTGATACCTGGCCCAGGAAATGTGGCAAAGTACGCCGCAGAAAGCATAAAGCCTGCAGCTGGTGACCTTGACCAGGCCCCTCCCTATCTATCCTGCATCCCTAAACTGCTTTCGTGAATGGAAGGAGAGCAACTGATGGAGAGTGGACAGAATATGCATAAGTCCAAGGCAGAAGTTTTGCTACGAAACGAGGAGCTTTTAGTGGGGCAGGGAACAAAACGAGTCCTACCCGCGGTGACCATTCCCTCCTTCCCATAGGCTCCATTACCATGCCGACTTAGGAAGGAAACATCTTAGGAGACAAAGGGATTTGGTGGTACTCGAAGCTACCGGAAGGGAACAAATTTACCTAGGGACCAAGAGAAGGCCAGCGGTTTCCGCTCCAAGGACAAATCCTGGGAAATCCTGACCTCTTTTCTAACTTCCGGGCTATTGAACCGCTAGCCTCAACCCGCAGAAAAGCGCCGCTTTTCAGCCGAGCGGGCGGAAGGGCAGCCTCCTCGCCCAACCAAGAAGCGGAGCTGCCCGGGTTTCCGGCCTCCCCGCCTCTTCCGCCTCCGGCCGTGCCACAACCCGCCCCTCCTGGCGGTGGTCGTAGTCTGCGAGCAGAGCGGCGGGAACTCGAAGGGCTATGGCCGCTGCAGGGTCTGTGAAGGCGGCGTTACAGGTCGCGGAGGTGCTGGAAACCATCGTGAGCTGCTGCGTGGGGCCTGAAGGTCGTCAAGTTCTGTGTACGAAGCCTACCGGTGAGGTACTGCTCAGCCGGGATGGAGGCCGCCTCCTGGAGGCGCTACACTTAGAACATCCCTTAGCCAGGTACCCGCGTCCCACACTCCCGCCGATTAAAACGTGCCATAAACGAGCACCCCAGGCCATATCCCTGAACTTATCCCTGAGGCTATGCTAGAAAAACTGACTTTGGCTAAGACCAGTGTACGCTCAGGGTTACAGCGATGCCTAAGGGAACACTTTCCCCGGACGTCAAATCTTATCAACTTCTAAGAACACTTCTCATTCCTCTCTCCTCCCCGCTCCACCCAACTCTAGAATCTTGGAATAGAACAAAATTACTTGGCAAAGGAAAAACTAAAACTATCAATGGGACAGTATTCACATTTTATGCTTATAGCTCTGAAAACATTGTTTCAACTTGATCCAAATGTAAGAAGGCAGCCCACTGATAATCTGAGTTGCTTTATTTCTTTTTTGTACAGGATGATGGTGGCATGTGTTTCCAGTCATCTGAGAAAAACGGGAGATGGTGCTAAGACATTTATTATCTTTCTTTGCCATTTACTCAGAGGACTCCATGCAGTCACAGACAAAGGAAAAGATTCCTTGATTTCCAAAAATATTCAAACCCATGGAAGGTATTGGAAAAATTGTTGTCAGTGGAAATTTATTTCCCAAGCTCTTCTGATGTTTCAGACACAAATATTAGACTATGTTATGGACCAGCACTTAAGTAGACACTTTTTGTCCATCTTTTCTTCATCCACTAAAGAGAGAACGTTGTGTAGGAGCTCTGTAGAGTTGCTCTTAGGGGCATACTTTTGTGGAAGAGTGGGAAGAAATAATCACGACTTTATTTCACGATTAATGTGTGACTACTTTTTTAAGTGTATGGCTTGTGAAAGTGGGTTCAAAGAGGTATGCGAGTTAGTGGATGACTGTTTTGTAGAGTTGAACGTTGGTGTCACTGGCCTTCCAGTTTCAGATTCCAGGATCATACCAGGACTTGTGCTTCACAGAGACTTTTCTGTGTACTGTCCAGCAGATGGTGACATAAGAATAGTACTAGTAACAGAAAGTATTCAGCCTCTCTTTTCAACTTTTGGAACAGAGTTTATTCTAAATTCAGAGGCACAGTTTCAGACATCTCAATTTTGGATTATGGAAAGGACAAAAGCAATAATGAAACATTTACAGAGTCAGAATGTAAAATTGCTGCTATCTAGTGTGAAACAACCGGACTTAGTTATTTATTATGCAGGACTGAATAGCATATCAGTGGTGGAGTGTTTATCATCTGAAGAAATTTCTCTTATTCAGAGGATCATTGGTCTTTCTCCTATTGTACTACCGCACGCCTTTTCACAGTATGAAATTTCGAACACTGCTTTGGTGAAGTTTTATAAGCCCCTTATTCTTAGATCCAAAAGATATGTTCATCTTGGCTTGATTAGCACATGTTTGTTTATACCACACTGTATAGTTCTTTGTGGACCAGTGCAGGGTCTTGTTAAACAACATGAGGATGCTTTACATGGAGCTTTTAAAATGCTTCAGCAGTTATTGAAAGACCTTGATCTAAATTACATGATACAAGTCAGTGATAAAAATCATACATTAAGTCCTCTTATTTATAAGAATATGACAGAAAGTAATCAGTTACTAGAAATTGGCTCAATACAAAGGCCAAATCAGGGCACAGTTGTAAAGAACAAAGATGGACTGGCAGAAACTCAGAGATATTTAAAAGTACATTCAAATTTGGTAGTTCCAAGTGTAGAATTAGAAACACATATTCCATGTTCAACACCAAAAGTGACACCAACAGATACATACCAGACAGATGAAACATTGAGATGTTTATCTCCACACAAAACCAAGATAATTGATGACCATGATCCATTTGAGTGTAATTCTTCTACAAATTCAACAACAGAAAACGGTAGACTAGAAATTTCTTATGAAAATTTAAAGATCACAAAAATTGCTGGAAAGGGGAATATGTTACCAGTGAGATACAAGTCACTGGAGATGGGTGCTGCCCAGAATTACTGTTTCTCATCTATACCAGCAGGTTGTGTTTTGCCAGTGGGTGGCAATTTTGAGATCTTGTTAAATTCCTATCTTCTCAGCTATGCCAAAAAATGCCAGCAATCAGAAATAGCCATGGTTAGTAGGATAATAGCTAATGCAGTTTTAGGCATTCCCAAAATCCTATATAAGTCTAAAAAAGGAAATCACAGCTTCCCACAAGTATATATGAGAGCTCTCCATGCGCTGCGAACCAACCAACCCCTGGTAAGCAGTCATACAGGTTTGGAATCAGTCTCTGGTAAATACCAGTTACTAACTTCAGTTCTTCAGTGTTTGACAAAAATTTTAACCATCGATTTGGTAATCGATATTAAGAGACAGCCTCAGGAAATTTATGATCTAGATTCTGAAGAAGAATTATAAAATTAAGTTTTTAATAAACCAAAGTTATAATCTAACTCAAGCCATGAAGGAGAGCAGGTATGTGACCATTGATTCTCAAGGCGATTCAGTCTAGTAAGGAAAACAGCATAATTTAAAAAGTCTTGAGAGGCCAGCAGCATTCAGACACAAATGTTAAACTACGTTATGGAACAGTTCTGAGGAGGTAGCCTTCAGATGAGGGAAGCCAGATCTGACTAAATGTGTTCTTCCCCCTTACTGTCCCTGCGTCTCAGCTCTGTTAGTCTCTGTGTTTGGAGGGGTGTTTCTTTAGGGCTTTTCTTTACTCTTCTCTATCTTTTTTCACTTTCTTCATCTCTACTCCCTCACCTTTCTGTGTTTAGTTCATAGAATCATTTAATCTCAGATTTGGATGGGGTCTTCAAATGCCATCCTATTTTAATTGTTTATAAAACATTTGGTTCATTTAAAATAACTTATTTTCCCTACTCATAATTTCTTTTTACTTTTATATGGCCCTTTATTTCCATTTCATGTGGAAAAGCCTGAAGAGAGTCTCACCATCCATGTCATTGAATATGTTACCAAAAATATGACTTTATGCATTGTGAACTTAATTTCATTTCTGTAATTAAAAGTTAATTCCAGAAAGGATATGAAATTTATACTTTAATTTTCTCCTGGCCCATAAGAGCTTATAAAAATAATTCATGTATTACGTATTTGCTTCTTTTTTCTCATACTTAGTGCATATCCAGAATTCAGTAGTAACAAATAATTTAAAATAATTTTTCTAATGTGAATTTTAAAGTGTTGATATTTTATTTTAAAGGCTTATAAATGCAAATTATACTGTATGTCTACCCTCGATAAGACAGTGTCTCCTACTTTTAGTACTCTGTAATACCCAAGACAATGCTCTGTTTATACCAAGTATTCAGAAGTGCTTGTTGAATAAAACTGTTATCTTTAATTTGTTCTCCTAAGTACATATTTCCAGTTAACTAATTAAACAAATTCTTATTGAGTGCTTACTATATGCCAGGTACTGAATATACCCTGGCAAACATGTGGTTCCTGCCTTCATGCACCTTTTCTCAAAGGTTAATGGATAGTGACACTACTTGGGTTGAATTTAGGAAAACTGATGTTTAAAATTTAGTAACAAAAGGAACTCTCATACACTGCCGGTAAGAATGCAAATTGGTACAGTCACTATGGAAAACAGTATGGAGGTTCCTCAAAAAACTAAGGATTGATCTACTATATGATCCAGCAATCCCTCTACTGGGTATTTACCTCAAAGACTTGAAAACCTATATCCAAAATGATATTTGCACACTGATGTTCATAGCAGCATTATTCAAGTGACCAGGACATGGAAGCAAATGAAGTGTCCTATGATAGATGATTGGCTAAAGAAGCTGTGGTACATATATACAATGGAATATTACTAGCCATAAGAAGAGATGTAATACTGCCATTTGCGACAAAAATGGATGGACCTCAAGGTAATCATGCTAAGCGAAATAAGCCAGACAGAAAAAGTTGAAAAGCACATGATATCACTTATATGTGGGATATAAACCTAAAAGCAACAAATGAACAGAGCAAAGAGACTCATGGACATGGACTATAGACTAGTGGTTACCAGAAGGTAGGGAGTAGGAGAAGAGAAGTAGACGGTTAAAGGGGGTCAAATATAGGGGGTTTGGGGGAGGTTAAGTGGGTAAAGGGGATCAAATATATGGTAGCTGAAGGAAACGGCTTTAGGTGGTAATCACAATAGGATACACAGATGTCAAATTGTACACCTGAAAATTATATAATTGCATTAACCTGTGTTACCCCAATGAACTTAATTTTTAAAAAGTTAAAAAAAAATTGTAGGCATGAACATGCAGGTGACATTCAGCCATTAAATCATGTATATATGTAACTCTTGTGGGAAGTAAAATTATAAGTTTTGTCTGACCTACCTAAAGGTTTTCCTACTCTAATTTTCTTCAGTCCTCCCACATCATTATTCTCCCCTTGCCCCTTCTCCTGGATCTTTCTCAGTAGCGTACAGACATGTAATACTTTCCATCTTAAAAAAGAAACCTCAAAATAAAATTTAGTTACAGTTAAACTTGAAAAAGTGATGCCTAATATATTTTTAAAAACTATAACACCCTATAATGCAATTATCTCATGGTCTTTTACATTAATTTCATTTTTGTAAGGCTTAAGCCATATAACTCTTATTTCTGTAAATAGGGAGAGAATAAATTTGCTCTTATACTGAATTCATAGACATATGAACCTGCTTTAAAATTGCTGTATAATTTTTTCCATTTATTCTTTTAATATGATAGTTTTGCTTTATTATTTTTGCTATTTTATTTTTTTTCAATTAAAGTTGATGTTCAGTATTCTTTTATATTAGCTTCAGGTGTACAGCATAGTGATTAGACATAGAATTTACAAAGTGATCTCCCCGATTAGTCTAGTACCCACCTGTCGCTATACATAGTTATTACATTATTATTGACTGTATTCTCTATGTTGTACTTCACATCCCTGTGACTATTTTGCAACTACCAATATGTACTTCTTAATCCTTTCACCTTTTTCACCCAGCCAAACCATAGTGCTCTGTGTTTTTAAGTCTGTTTTCATTTTGTTCATTTATTTTGTTCCTTAGATTCCACAATAAGTGAAATCATATGTCATTTTTCTTTCCGTGATTTCCTTCACTTAGCAATAATACTTTCTAGGTCCATCCATGTAGTTGCACATGGCAAGTGTTTTTATGGCTGAGTAATATTCCATTGTACATATGAACCACATCTTTATCCAATCATCTGTTGATGGGCTTTTAGGTTGCTTCCATATCTTGGCTATTGTAAATTGTGTTGCCACGAATATTGGGGTGCATGGACCTTTACGAATTATTATTTTGGATTTCTTTGGATAAATACCCAGAAGTGCAATTGCTGGGTCAAAAAGTATATCCATTTTAATTTTTTGAGAAACCTCAGACTGTTTTCCAAAGCAGCTGTACCAATTTGCAATCCCACCAACAGTGTATGAGGGTTCTCTTTTCTCCACATCCTCGCAATCACTTGTTCTTTGATTTATTGATGATAGCCATTCTGACAGGTGTGTGGTGATATCTCATTGTGGTTTCAGCTTGCATTTCTCTGATGACTGGTGACCTTGAACATCTTTGCATGTGTGTGTTGGCCATCTGTATTTACTCTTTGGAGAAGTATCTGTTCAGGTCTTCTGCCCATTTTTTAATTGGATCGTTTGTGTTGTTTTGTTGTTAAGTTGTATGAGTTCTTTATATGTTTTGGATATTAACCCCTTATCAAATATATCATTAGCGAATATCTTCTCCCAATTAGTCGATTGTCTTTTTTGTTGTTCATGGTTTCCTTTGCTGTACAAAAACTTTTTAGTTTGATGTAGTCCCATTTGTTTATTTTTTCTTTTGTTTTCCTTGCCTGGGGAGATATATCCTAAAAGAAATTACTGTTAGCAATATCAGAGAGTTTACTGCCTACGTTTTCTTCTAGAAGTTTTATGGTTTCAGGTCTTACATTTAAGTCTTTAATCCATTTTGAGTCTATTCTGTATACGGTGTAAGAAGGTGGTCCAGTTTCTTTTTTTTTGCCTGTATCTGTCCAATTTCCCCAACACCACTTATTAAAGAGACTGTCTTTACCCTATTGTATATTCTTACCTCCTTTGTCATATATTACGTGAGCATATAGGTGTGGATTTATTTCTGGGCTCTCTGTTCTGTGCCATTGATCAATGTATCTGTTTAAATGCCAGTACCATGCTGTTTTGATTACTGTAGACTTGTTTTATAGTTTGATATCAGGCAGTGTGGTACTTTCAACTTTGTTCTTCTTTCTCAAGATTGCCGTGGCTATTTGGGGTCTTTTATGGTTCCTACTTAGCTGAGTTTTTATTGTTTTCTGAAGTTACATGTCAGTCCACCTCTCATAAACACATATTCTCCAATAACCTTATTTTTTTTCATTGGGTCAGCACAAGTCATTTTTATCCCCATTTTAGGCAGTAAAGTGCTGAACTTGAACATCCCTAAACTGCTTTAGCTAGGGGAGGTATTTAATTATGCTGTATTGGAAGTCATGGTACTTAAGTTTCAAACTAAAAGTGACGGGGAAGAGGAATGCAATTTGAGCCTGAACTTTTATATCAGAAATTTCTCATCCCCTCCCAAAAGGAGCAGAATATGTCTTTCCCATCATCATATCACAGCAGAGAAGACAAAAACTACAGCTCAATAACTATATATATAGTTATATATATATATAATATATATATATATATTATATATATATATATATATATGTATTTTTTCATTGCAGCTTTGTAATAGCAAGAGATTGGCAACAACCTAAACTCTAGATGGATACACAAACTAATGGGTAGGGTCCTTGATTTGGTGGGGGAAACATGCATAGGGAAAAAGTGGGAAGGTGAATTCTCAGTGTATACTTTAAGTCATTTTGATTTTTGAACCATTTAAATACTATAAAGATGAAATAAATTTTTAAACATAGATTTAGAGCAGACACATAGAGAATACTCCCCATATAGTAATAAAGTAATAGGGATGCTGATATAAAAAAATGCAAGGTGATCATGGAAGAAAAGCTATGTGAGAGAGAACAGTAAATCAATAGAACTTTGACAAAAGAAAAGGGATATAAGTGAAAGGGAATATTCTCTTAGCTATACCTTGGTTAGGGTTTTCTCACCAGTTCTGGAAACATTCTTTCTTAGCAAGCTACCGCGAGCTGAGGAAGAGTACCAGCAAACAGTGTAGCATTCATGTCCTCAAGATTTCCACAGCCCTCCCTCTTACGCAGACTCACCATCAGATTTTGTCAGCACATTAAGAATAGATCTGTCTCAGGGGCTGACTCAAACCAAACTCATGAGTGTGATCAACTTTTTTACATGAGAACTGCCCGGGAAACTAGAATATTCCAAGTTCATCTGACCAATCTTTCCTTTATGGGTGGACCCATATGGGAAGTCAAATAATAATCATATGGTTGCTCAGTAATCGTGGAATCAGAACAAGAGAAATCGAATTAAGTCCATGATCCTCCTCCCAGTCTTCGCGCTCCAGTTCCCAAGCACTCAGTCGGGCCCTCTCCACCTACACGTGCTTCCTAGGGGATTCTGTTCAGTTCCATGACTTGGGTGTCACTGCATGCTGATAATTCCCGTTTTTGTATTTCCAGCCTACCTCTCTGAACTCTCAACTCATTTATCCAACTGCCAATCTAATCTCTGCTTGGATGCTCACTGTCAACGTGGCTATTTCCCATCCCCTAAACCTAGTTCTTCCTCTGCTGTCTCATCTCAGTTAATGGCATTGCCAGTCTCCCACTTGCTCAGGACAAAAACTTAAGAAACACCCTGACTCCTCTCTTTCCTTCATATCCCACAGCTACTCTATCAGCAAATCCTGCTGGTTCCAGATACAAAAGAGATTTCAAATTCACCCATTTCTCACCATTGCCACTGCAGCCCAAACCACTTCATGTCTCACAGCAGCCTCCTAATGGTCTTCTTTGCTTCTGTCTTTATAATTAAAGTGATTCTCCAACTTTTTATTTAAAAAAAATTTTAAACCCACAAAAATGTTGAGAAAAGAGTACAATGAACATCTCCATACCCTTCATCTAGATACACCGATTACCATTTTACCCTCATTGTGCATGTATACACACACTGGAAAACATTTTACTGAACCATGTGAAAGTAAGTTGTAGACATTTCATCTAAATACCTCAGTATCTATTTCCTATGAACTACATTCTGCATGACTGAATGATTCTTTTTATATGCAAATCATGTTATTCCCATGCTCAAAGTTCTCCAAAGGTTCTTCCCTCACACAGAATGAAATCCAGATTTAGTATATATTGTCGACAAGGCTCTGCATGATCCATCCTCTGCCTTTCCCTTAGATCTCATCCTCAAACATACTCTCCCTCTAGCTTTCTCGCCACCAGTTACACTCACTGTATCGGTTGGGGAAGGTTATGCCATACTGAGGTAACAACTCCAAATCTCAGAGATGTGAAACAAATTTATTTATTGCTCACATTGATGTCCTTTAGGGATTAGCTGGGGACTCTGTTCCCACATTGTTGTCTTCCTCGCTCTTAGATTCAGACTGATGGAGTGGCCACTATCTAGAGCATGTCAGTCACCAGGCTAGAGAGAGAAAAGGAGCTCTAGAAGGCTTTTCATTGGCTCTCTCCATAAGTGATACACATCATTTCTGCTCATGACTCACTATTCCCAGAACTAATCACATAGCCTACTCATCCACAGAAGATCCAGGTAGTACAATCTCACTTTGTGCCTGGAAAGAGAGACAACCAGAACGTTTGACAAACAGCATGAATGAGTACAAAAACAGCCTTCTTTCTATTTCCTGAACACATACAAGTCCATTCTGGCCTCTGAGCTTTCTACTTGCTGTTCCATTTACTTGGAACACTTCCACCCTGATCTTCATATGGCTCACTTCCTCACTTCATTCAGATATCTCTGCTTTAATATCACCTCACAAATGCCTTTTTTGACCTTTCAATCTAGAATAATGCCAGGTTCCCTCCCTATGACCTCTCTCATTCACTCTCTTCCTACCTTGTTAAGCTTTTTTAAAAACACTGATCTGATGTTATTAGAGAAAGAGAGTGTGTATTGACAGAGAGAGAGAGAGAATGTATTGACTGCCTTCCCCACTAGAATGTAAACTCCATGAAGACTTTGATTTATTTATTTCCATATTTCCAGCATGTAGGATAATGCCTAGCCTAGTAAATAGATATTCAATAAAGTTCAATGAATCGATGAATAAATAGGACTGGACTTTCTGAAAGACTGAGTGAGCCCCCTTCTCCCAGGCAGCGATCACATAGACCCAACCAACATTTGCCTTGATGACTCCATTTTCTTTTGTTTCCAGTGCTACCCGAACTCTGATAGACAGTTTTTTCTTAAAATACCAAATCACTGTGGTATCCTACCAGCCTGGAACCAACTCTGTTTCCCTCAGATGACTTATCATGTCTCTGTTCTAAACAAGTATTTGTTCATTTTAAAGAGAAGCTTTCAGTAGGAAATTTTATTTCCAAGTCTGTGCCAAAAGTCTTCCTGTAACCGCATGTATTGATGACGTATTATGATTGAATCGCATTTATGCTTATGTTAACAGCATGGTAAAATGTGCATAATTCTTTCAGTCTCTGTCATTCGCAACTACTTCTTTGGATGTATTTAATATCAAATAAAAGAGAAACACCCTTATCCCTCCACCACTGATCTGATTCCAGATCTTGTAAATAAGTATCTAGGTAAAACCTCCCCGATCATTACAACCAAGTTTCTCATGCTCAGATTAAATGTAGTTACCAGTTGAGTGTGCTCCATGAATGACTCAGGGGGATTTCTGATTATGATGAACTCCATTATCTGTGCCTCCACCACAGGGGATCCCTGCATCCATTTCCTTTAAATATGGATCTCCATGGTATATTTAACCTTAATACTTATTCTAAAAGTACACATATGCAAAGCCTGAGGCCTCATTTGTGTTTCCTTCAAACTTTACATGTGTTTTTATACTTAGTAATTAACTCCCATACTGAATTCTTCTAATTTGTATTATGTCTTATAGTTTAAATTAACTTGCAATATAATTAGTCTTAATAATGTTAGGAGTTCTTATATAATCCCCCAGGTAGTAATTCCTACATGAGCATTAACAGATGAAAACTTGAGCATTGAGATAGGAGTTATCTAATGTGCTCCTTGAGAAGACTTTGTTATTTTAGAGGGGGTGGGGAGAGTCCACTTATACATTTCTACTATTTGCAATACTTTAACTCTTGAGAAGTAGAATAATGAGACCTTTTATCTATGTATAGTGAGAAATAAAATGAACTCCATAGTAGAAACAAAAGGGGAACATTTTACAGGTTGTGTTTATGTCCCACACTCTGAGGCGTGGACTAGTGGACAGAACTGTCTTTGAAGCCAAGCAGACCAGTGTGGCTTATCTGGCTCTTCCAGTTATTGGTTGTGAAACTTTAAACAGGTTGCTAAATACCCTTTTGCCTTAATTTCCTCATCTGTGAGTGGTAGTAATAGTATCTACCCTCACAGAGCTGTGGTAAAGATCAATAAACATGTCTCCTGCCACATTATTGAGTAGGAACTTAAAAAGATTAGCTTTATTCTTCCTTCATTGACTATATAATTTTACCTTTTCTCTCCTTCCTTCAGTCTTTCAGTTATACAACTAATTTGTGCCCTAAGTGTGGCAGCATGAAAATAACAGATACCTTTGGGACCCGTGCCAGCAGGGACTATGGCTGTCACATAGTAGAAATTTGTTGTAACATTGTATTTTTTCCCATGTTTCCTTTGCTATGTGGTCTTACATATGGCCTTGGTTCCTATGGAGTGGTGGAGTCTAAGTCCCCTCCCCTTAAACTTGGGTGGGCTCTTGCGACTGCTTTGCCCGATAGACTCTAATAAAATTGACACCGTGTGACTTCTTAGGTTATAAAAGGCAATATTGAACCTCCTGGTTTTCTTGGAACTCCTCCTCTTGGAAATTAACCACCAAGCTGTTAGGAAGCCCAAGCAGCAGTGGAGTAGCTGGGAGAACCAAGACCTTCATCCACAGCCCTAGCAAAATTTCCAGCCAACACAGCAAACACCAACTTCCAGTCATTTGAGTGAGCCTTTGAAGTGCATCTTCCAGTGCCCAGAATTTAGAGGATTTCTTCATGTGAGTTGTGCTTATTCCCAGTGAGATAAACAGGTAATATAGTACAGGAAGAAAATTTTCTTATTATTTTTTAAGAGTTGATCTTAAGTTATAAGTTAACAAGGACACTAATTAACTAGAATGCACTGATAGAGCTATACCTGTTGTCAAAACATTGACATGCTTCTGAACTGCTTTGGTAAATAACTACTGTCTTGAGCTTCTCCAGTGCCACCACCCTCCCCCCAAGTCCCATGGTACCACCCGGGTCTCCTAGCTCCTCTCCCAGGACCCCTTGCCCACAATGCAGGTTAATACCTGGCTCAGCAAGGAAACTTTCAGGGGACTGCCTCAGTTCTTTGGTGTCCACTTTAATGGGTGAAGTAGTAACCGTGCCATACAGGTTGAATTATTTTGAATCTCTGTCCTTAATGCAAAAGAGTGTGTGTGTGTGTGTGTGTGTGTGTGATCACACCATACATACTGTGTTTTAATGATTTGTTTTCCTGTTTTGCTTATCTCCCCACACCCCTCTTTCACACTGTACCCCAGGCATCGCCCCAAACCAGGTAATCCTGTGAACCACCTACCAGCTCTCCTTCCATTTTTCACTATGCTGCTTATAAAATCATATACAAATGTGCCTACATATTCATATATGTGCAATTGGATTTGTTTTTGACCGACTTGGTTGAAATTCCTCTCATCTTGTCTCACTCACTGCCCCTCCAGGGAAGCAATGGGACTTCCTGGGCTGATGCGTTGGTGTGGAGGAACTGTGCCTGGCGCAGCATTCCCCTTTCTCTTGGTTAAGAGAAAGGAAGGATGGTGAGGTTCACCCCTGCAGGCCTGCGACAGGAATCAGCTGTATTGGAAACCACCACCACTGGATGGGTCTGAATGGTTCTGAGATGGAGCACTGACCTGCCCGCTCCATTTAGCACTCTAAGCCCCGCCCCCTGGTACAGGTGTTAGTGGGCATTAGGGTGGCATTTCTGTCTCCCTTCACCTGACTCTAATGTCTGCCTTCTAATGTCTTGAAGGGGAGTTATTTATTGGGCTCCCTAAAGCCCCATCTCTGCCATAGACATTGCAAGCTTTATATTGCCAGTGTTGGGTAAAGTAGCATCAAGGACCAACTGAAACGGGACAGTGTCTTCATTGTCACTTTCAGTGTGCCAGCACTCACATGCTCACATGGTTGAACTCTCACCCGGGTGCCCACTCATCCCACCAACCAAGAAGCAAGTCCAGGAAGAGGAATGGAGAGGCCAGTTTCTCACACAGACAGCTGAGCTGCCCTAATGGAAGGGCTGTGAAATGGACAGGAGATCAGATTTTAATCATCAGCTTTAAAAGCAATCACTAGAATAGACTTAATTTGGCCAAGGAGACCCAAGTGCTGTTTCTCGGCATTATAATTTTTTTCCAGCTCCAGAGTGAGTGGAAACTCTAAAAAAGCAAAGTTATCGGGACAACTAAAGTGTTCCATGTCCTGTGCCACTGTGTAGAGGTTCTTCAATTAATCGTACTCCATAAACATGAAGATGGAATCACAGACAAGAGATGGAGAGACATCTCTCCAGTTCACAGTTCCAGAGCTTGCCAAGGCCCAGCAGTGTTCCTGTTTTTGGGAGATAAGAGACTCCTTTACCTAAGTTAGCTCAATGAGTCTAATACGAGGAGGAAACTAGTGGCAATGCTTTCATAAAGAAAAAATAATAAAGAGTGGAGAGATTAGACGAAAGGAATGTTTTATTAATTTCATTAGGAAAATGGAAAGAGTAGAGAGAGAAAGGGAAATGAGTCATTCCAGGATGATGGGATGAAGATATTAAGTCTAATCACCATAAACTGGAAGACTGCTAGGCATCATATATATAATTAGCTTCCAGTGGCTAATTAAGGTTGCATTTTAAGATTGGTACTTTTCATGTCTTAAGAAGTCTTTGCCTACTATAAGGTTTGGGTCTTAGGATAGTAACTAAGAAATCTCAGGAAAATACTGAATTTCAGTAATTCCTTCATAAATACTAAATACAATATTTAAACATATATTAGAGATATATAATATACAATATTAAACATATATACACATATATAAATCAACCAATCTAGTATAATCCAGTCACACTCTATGAAGACGATTTTATAATACCATAATGAGCTAATGAAAAAAGTTGCTTTTAAGTTATATCTTTTCTAATTTATAGCAAACTTGCTTCACTTTAATCTTCAAACAGTCTTCACAGAAGTTCTTTAAATAGTACAGTACACTTAAACGTCTTCATTAGAATTGCCTTTTTATTCACCATTTCAGAAATTCTTCCAGTCAGCAGCTTCTTTGGAAATCCAGAAAGACACCTCCTGAAAATGTAACATGAACCAATCTGCAAAGACTTGATAATTACACAGTCAAATGATTTTGCATTTGCCATACTAAGCAAATTTAGGAAGCAGCGTGGCACAGAGACATGGGTTTTAGAGCCACACAGACTTGTGTTTAGACCCTGGATCCGCCATTTACTAGCTGTGTGACCTTTCACGACTCACTTAAACTTGCTGTATTTTACTTCTCTCATCAGTTTCTTCAGTTATCTATTGTTGTGTAACAAATTTTCCTCAAACTTAGTAGCTCTAAACAGCAAACGTTTATTTTCTCACGTGATTTCTGTGAGTCGAGAATCTGGGAGTGTTTTAGCTGGGTGGTTCTGGCTCAGAGTCTTTCATAAGGTCATTGTCAAGATGCTAGTCAGGGCCAGAGTCATCCGAAGGCTTGACTGGAATTAAAAGATCCACTTCACTCACGTACACAGCTGTTGGCAAGAGGACTCAGTTTCTCTCTACATGGCTTCTCTGTAGGGCTGCTGCGGTGTCTGCATGACATGGCAGCTGGCTTCCCCCAGAGCAAGTGGCCTCAGAGAGAGCAAAGAGAAAGTGCAATCAATGCCTTTTATTATACTGTCAGTTTGGTTGTTTTCTTTCTATTCATAAGAAGTGAGACACTGAGTCAGCTTACATTCAATAGGAGCGGAATTAGTAGGGAGGAGTGGCAAAAAATTTATGTAAAATTTTTTATTGACAACATTGGGGGTAGGAGTTGACTACAAAGGGGCATGAAAGAACTTTGGGGGCCGATGGACTGTACCTTGATTGTGGTAGTGGTTACAAGAGTGTATGTGTTGGCTGGAACTCATACAGTTGTAAAGAGGGTGAATTTTGCTATACGTAAATTATACCTCAAAAAAAACAGTTTTAAAAAATAGACTTTTATGCAGGCACTTTTATGGAGAGGTACAATATCTTTGCGAGTTTTCCTATAATCTGGGTTTTGGATTTCATCCAAACAGTGTTAATTCCTGCAGTATCAACAGAAGATGGTGATAATGAAGTTAACCTCTCTAGGGTGCTATAGATAAAACCTTGCGGTCAATGAGAGTGAGCTGTGTGTGTGTGTGTGTGTTGGTGGGAAGAATAAACACATCAAAGTAAACTACAGTACAGTTTTTGTCATTAAAAGTAAGATGTTTTCACAACTCCGTAAGCATGAAGGAAGATATATTTTCAGAAATAATAAGTCAAGTTACTTTAATGTACGTACTGACTATTTTCGTTGCTTTATTTTTATGCTGAAAAGATCGCTGTATGAATACTGTTTTAAGATCAACAATGGTGCTTAACAGTGGAATTTAAGAGACTAGTATTTTTGTTATAAAACCAATAACAAATATGAAGCAAAACTGGTTTTCCTGGCTGAGACATAGTGCCTGTAACATTATCCTTAGGCAAGACACTAATGCCATTAAGCTTTTGTGAAATTAAAGATTTGCAAGTAACTGTGTGTTTATTGCAGCTCTGGACTTCACTTTCAACAGCTGAGTTCTTGAGAATTCCAATATAAGATGTTGTCAATGAAAGCAAATTGATAGTATTCCATTGTATAAATGCATGACAATTTATTTATCCATTACAAAGTGACAGGAAGGAGTAGCGCACAACCACACACAACACTGTGGGTGACTCTCTCAAACAAAAGTAGCCAGGTACAAATGTGCATGGAAGCCAGGTACAAATGTGCATATCACATGATTCCATTTATGTAAAGTATAACACCTGGAAAAACTAGTCAATTCTGTTACAAGTTGGTAGAGCAGTTCCCTTGCAGAGGGGCTGGGGAAGCCAGCAACTAAAAGAGCATGGTATGGATTTCTCGGTATGGATAATGTTCTGTTTCTTGATCTGGGAGCTGGTGGCACAGGTGTATTCAGTTTGTGATACTCACTGTGCTGTACATTTATGATATGTGTACTTTTATATATGTATGTTATACTTCAATAAAAAGTTTTATAAAAAATAAAAAAGAAATATATGGAACAATTATAGGAGACTTGTGCCCTAAAACAGAAAATTAGGACATTAGTCCACACTTTCGCCATGATCACAGATTGCTCAAGTACTACACACGTGACCATAGAACTGTCCTTTCTGAGAAGACCCTCTTTTCGATCAGGAGACTTTAGGAGGCAACAACTGGGGAGGGGTTAAGGAGCTAAAGAACACCAAATCCAGCGTAGCAATCAAAAAGGTGACACATATCAGAGCCCAATCACCCTTACTTTCTCATTCTAAGGTTTGGAATTTTACACACTAAATCCAGTTGCTTAATTTCTGACCCAGACATTAATGTGTGAAAATCTTTGTGCAGAGCATTTTTGTAGGGCTTAGAAGTTGGAAAATCTGTTTTCTAGTATTTCTCATGATTTCACTGTAAGCAAATTTATCAAACACAATTTTATTCAAGTCCCTTTGCTGAAACCGGTGGGGGAGATAAAAAGATACAGAAAACACAGTCCTTGGCTTCGATAAGCTTGTGATCTAAAGGAAGATAGCTCCACACCATGAAAAGATTAACCAAAAATACATAGCAGTATATAAAGTTTAAGGTGGGTGGCAGGAACTTTGATTAAATGAAGCTATTGGCATGTGAGGTAAACTTACTGTGTTCAGTAAAGGCAGGGAAAGCTTATCAAAGGAGATGGAACTTGAGCTGGAATTTGAAGGAAGGAACTTAAAGGAATAAAGTAGACATGGAAATGTGAGGAGAAATTTCAGAAGACAGTTTAACAATGTAAAGAAAGATGTGAAGGGATCAACACGCAAAGGAGATTTAACTAGGATTGCATTGTGGCTCCATCTCTGAGAAAGCATTCAGAGAAACTGTCCAGCATTAAAAGTAATTCAAATCTTTACTGGAATCTTTCAAAGTCTGTCCACAGGGATCCATCCAACTGGTAATCCTTAGCACCACTTTTTAAAATATTCTTTTCTACATTCCTTGAGATCTAATATCTCACATATTGCAGTTGTAACTAGATCAGAGGTTGGCAAACTTTTTCTTTAAAGGGCCGGATAGTAAATATTTTAGATGTTCATGGGCCAGACAGTCTCTGCCACAACTACTCAACTCTGCAGTTGTAGCACAAATGCAAACGTAGACAATATGCAAAGGATGGATGTGGCTGTGTTCCAATAAAACTTTACTTACAATAACAAAGCAGGCTAAATTTAGCCTGCAGGTTATAGTTTGCTTAGCTCTGAATGAGACTCATCCGATATCCCACAGACCACTCCTCCTCACAACACAAATGTGTCCTTTTCATTTTTCTCCTCACCCTTCCATGCTTTGCTGTTTCTCTCTCACAATTAAATTTTATTCTTTCTGATGCCAATCCTTGCTCTGTGATAAGAATCGGAGTCAATGGGTACAGAAAGAAAAGGCACCCTGGACATGCTGAGGAACTATGGATGGATTCTTTCTAACCAGGGAGAATGAGTCAATCCAAATGATATTTTAAGAAAATTAATCTGGCAGCACTGTGTAGGATGAATTGTTGTGGTATAACAGAAAGCAAAGAGACCAATTAGGAAGTTATTGCAAAGAATTTATGCAATAGATGTGGAGTCTAAGCTAGAATGTCAGCTAGGAATGGAAAGAAGTTATGCGTGTGAAACAAAATGTGGTTCAAAGACTGGAATCCACAACCAATTAAATGCAAGAGAAGAAGGCAGAGGAGGAGTCAAAGATAATAAGTAAAAGATTACTGAGACACAGAGACTAAGTAGGAAAATATTTGCATTGTTTTTGTCTGCTTTTGCATTCTCCCTACTCCTCACCCTCAGGTTTCTTAGCTCTCCTTTCCCTTCCTTTCCATTCCCACTTCATACAATTTTCCTGGCTGACATGATTCAAATTCATAGCTTTGATTATGAGTTCTCAGCTGACAAATCTGTTATCTCTAGCCCAAATGTCTCTGGTGAGCTACAGACTCATTTATTTAACTCCCTATTTGACGTTTCCAGAAGGAACCATAGATCCTCAACTCAGGGTCCAGGCAAGGTTGATTTCGAGCCAGTAATTTAGCCTATTACTGTTTTATGGATGCAGGCAACAGAAACAAGACTCTTGGTTCAAAGACAAAGGTCCTTATTACTCACAGCACAGCGAGTAGCATGAGCATAGAGATGTCGATATCAGTACCCTTACACCCCAAGCCCCACAAGGGTGAAAAGGATGGCCAGGTGACATGCCTGCACACGCAGTGGATTATGTGACAGGAAAGAGACACTGAACTTTAGGAACCTGTTGTTTTCTTGCAAGCACTGAGCAAGGCTACTCCTTGTCCTGGCAGGAGACCCTTAAGGTAACTCACTGCAAAACCAAGCCTGAGAATGGCACAGGTAAAGAACAGTTAGGGCTTAGCATACTCAGCAAGCTGTGGAGGCATGAGACAGATCCAGGAAAGATTGTCTGTTCCAACAGCATGTCCAAAGAGAATTCCCCAACTTCTTCCTTAGACCTGCTCTTCTGTTTTCAGTCTTGGTGAAAGTCACCATCTTTTTTCTACCCCAATCACCTAAACCAGAAACTGGCAACTGTCTCAGGCTCTACCTTGTTACTTACTCCCCAGATCCAATTAGCCACTGTATTCATTTCCTGTGGCTTCTGTAACAAATTAAAACAACAGAAATTTATTCTCTCACAATTCTGGAGGTCAGATGTCTGAAATTAAAGTGTTGAGATCTCTGATCCCTCCAAAGGCTGTAGGGGAGAACCTGTCTCTTGCCTCTTGCAGCTTCTGGTGGCTTCAGGAGTTCCCTGCGTTGTGGTCACATTACTCTCATCTTTGCCTCTGTGGATATATTGCCTCCTCCTTCTCTTCAGTCAAATCTCCTTCTGCCTCTTTCTCATGACATTTTCTCATGTCATTGGATTTAGAGCCCACATGGATAATCTTAATAACCATCTCCTTGAAAATCTTTGACGTAATCACATAATTTCCCATATGGTTTTTTTTGTTGGTTTTGTTTGGCCATATAAGGTAATATTTAGAAATTCTTGGGATTAGAATGTAGACATATCTTTTTGGCTCAGTCTACTACAGTCACTAAGTTCTCTAAAGGTTTTAGCATAGTCATTTTTATGCAATAAATATAAGTTGAATTTAGGAGCTATCTACATAGAAGTAATGGTTAAAGTGATGAACATGTAGCTAGTGAACAGTTAAGCCAGATTCAAACCTGGGCTGTATGATGCCAAAGTTCATGTTTTTAACCACTAACCTATACTGTCACCTTTTTGTCCTTTTTTAAATGTTAGTCGTCAATATGTTCAAAAGTCAGCAACTATAGAAAGGAACCACAGGCCTTATTGGCACCGATATCCCCCAGGTCCTTGAGTTGGCAAGGATTCCATGGACATAAGCCCTTTGTACCACCACCACCCCAAAAATGATTCCCCCTACTAAAAAATTAATATGGTGCATGGATGACCTGCAGCCGAGCAACCAGAAAGCTGAATTCTTTTTTGACAGTTCCTTTTGGTTGGCAGTTCAGTGCTCAGAGTTTCAGCCTGGGGAGTAAATATGACCTTGACAGTCATCTGCCTTCCCAGTGAGTTCTCTGAAGGGGGTTGGTGCAGTCTAGTGAGAATCAGCCCTGATCAGGGTCATTCATAATCAGCTTCTCATTTCACAAAGAATCTCTGTCCTACAGGCCTAATGAGAACACAGAACCATAAATCCTTAAGATATATGAAGCACTTTATATTTCAGAAGCACTTAGCTAAAATTAATTACCCAATTAATCTCCAAGGATGATGACCAAATGATTCCTTTCAAAAATTATCATTATTTATTAACAGATTAGAAAGTTGATGAAGATATTTTGCAAGAATTTCCACAGGAGAAATTGGAGACATCGAGGAACCAAATTCCAGTCCCTTTAAGGTCGCTAAATGGAAAAGCAAGAGAACCAGACTCACTGGAGCAAGGAGGGCCCATGGAGGAGGAACGCTGGGGTCTGCCCAGCTCTCTGTGCGAAAGTCGTGAAGTAACTAAACCCCTCAAGGTTTCTATTTCTCTGTCAAACGCAGCACTGCAATTCTGCCCCTGTTTCTTTGCTAAGCTGATAAGGTGTCGAAGTCTTCATGGAAATGAAAATGTTTTATTTTGGGAATGTTGATTGACTTACATATTAAGTTAATTTGAAATAAATTATAATTGAGCAAGAATGTTTTCTTCCCCCCAAGGCAGGGCCACAGGGGGCTAGTTTATCACAGCTAAATATCTATATATTTTTGTCCTTTTTTCCATAAAGAAAATGAAAACACATACACAAAGAACGCTTTTAAACCATAGATCCCTTAACTATTATTTATTACGTAACTGGCTTTGCTTGTGATACTTTGCAGTTGAGAATACAGGATCTGGAACCAGATGGCAGGATTTGAATCTCACTCACTACCCAGATGACTTTGGTTAAGTTATGTGCCTTTTCCATAATATGGGCATCATGATAGTATCTGCCATACAGTGTCATTTTGAGGACTGAATGATCAATATAGGTAAAAACACTTAGTCGGGTTCCAGGTACATGGTAGGTGCCCAGTAAATGATCATTAAGGAATGGGAAATTTTAATACAGCAACACGAAGACATGAATGTGTCCATGTTTCTGTCTCCACAGCCTTTAACCAGATGTGTACTGACCGAACGTCCAACAAACTCACTAATCCCCTCAAATCTCTCTACCCGTTCCCTGACTCCACTATGCTTGCGTGTCTTTCTCTGTCTCTCTGTTGATCTATCTCCCTCTCTTCTCTCTACTTCCCTTTTTCATTTTTATCCACCTCTTCTGTTTCTTCACCATCCAAGACAGTGAAGGACCCTACAATTGGCTGGGTCAGCTTGTGAGAAATATTTTTGTCTCTTGAAGTATCAGAAAAAAAACCAGCTCTGTGAAGGCCTCTAAATGCACTCTCCTCACTGAGCTGACTCTGTGACTGTACCTCTACCCAACTTTTTATATTGTCTCTGTGTCTACTTAACTTTCTTTTTTCCACCTCTATCTGCCTCTCTGAATCTGTTTCTTTCTGATTCTCTTCTTGTCTCTTGGTCTACATATCTTTATTTTTCTCTGTATTTCTCTATCGCTATCTCCTGGTTTGTGTTTGTGTGTGTGTGTGTGTGTGTGTGTGTGTGTGTGTGTTCCATAGCTGTGTGTGTCCCTTTATCTGTGGAGAGTGAACTCCCCGGGCTCCCTGAAGACCTTCTGGTGGAAAAGAAGATGGGGAGAGACCTCAGATCCATCGTGCCTTTCCCTACACTGGGATATGACTGAGAGGACTGTTTTCTCAAAGTAGAGTAACTGTCAACACGACCTGGTAGCTAGTTCTGGAAGTCCAGGGAGTCAGTTCCCTCTTGATAGCCCCTGAAGGAGCAGAGGCTTTAAGCAATGTGTCTCTGAGCAGATGTCTAGTAGAACAGATATGATGATGATTCTAATCAAGAAAACTTACATGAAAGTTAACTGGGCACATATTTAATGATACACATGATTATGATTGTACTGCATGGTAATTAAGCATAAATGGTAAAGGGCCTATTTAAATGACTGTAATTAGTATTACTTTTTCACAGCTAAGCCAAATTTCATTTCCCCTTTCTACATTGCTAATTCGCCAGCATCTGTAATCAGTGTCAATGTTGATAATTTCTTGATATCACATACTGTTTAATCCTCACATCCCATGAACATACACAGATCCAAGCACACATGGACACACACACACACACACACACACACACACACACAGACAAAGAGTGAGCCTGAACTCTCTAAAATGAGGAATCTTTTGTCCCTGGCTCGCCTACTCCCAACTGCAAGGCAGAGGTTTACACTGCTCCACCTATCAATCCCCACTTTGTTTCTCTCCTTCTTGGCCCTGGAATAATTGAGGTCTGTTTAGAGGGGCTTGACCACTGACTGATTTCATCTGTGAATTTCCTTGTTTGGGGGGAGGAATGGGGTGAAAACATACAGATGAGCAGGTTTTAGTACCTTCATAATGATCACTATCATCTTCATCAACACAAAAAAAATGATAGTGATTAAATTTTAATATATTTCACATACAATGGTGTATTCTTTACACATATAATTCCTTTAAATTTTGATGTAGGTGTTATTCTTCATTTCTCAAATAAGAAAACTGGGCCTTACTGAGGTTAAGTATTTGCCCAAGGTCATGGAGTAAGTAAGTGGGAAGTCAGCATTCAAAGTCTAAGGATTTTGACTTTAAAGTCCATGATATGTAACCAACTTGTTCTTCTAGCAAAATATTAATGTAAGAACAGATATGTCTTTCCCCTCAATCTTATTTTTTTCCACTGGTAACTATGTTTGTAAGGTAGATCTGTCCTATTGCTGTAGGAAAGAAGGGATAATGGGCACAGGACACTTGAAAGAGGTTTTGCTGCCAAAAACCGAAGAGAGAAAAGAATGAAGAGGCACAGAGCACAGCCAATGTTGAGATGTTTATTAAAACCAAACTCGTTCTTCTTCATAAGTGACCATGGTGATCATTTAGAAAGTTTTAAGGATTTCAAAAGAAGAAATCTGGGCATTTAGGCTGTGCCCAGCCTTTCAGTGATTCTACTCGGGGGGCTGCTCCCAGGAGAAGCTTTCACCTCTGCTACTGGGTTTGCTGTTCACACCAATTAGGCAAAGATTTCTGAGTGGTCCTCCCCTAGGCAGTGCCCCCTAAAGGCAAAGTTAAGCCATTCACCTGGAAGAAAGAAAAAGAGGGTTTCACGGACACAAATGGAGAGAAGGGGCAGGGACTGCCCTGCCTGGGCTAGGTAGAGGCTACTCCCTCCTTTCAGGAGCTGCTCCTCCCCCTGCACTAGCTTTTGGGTTGGCCTGGAAGCAGCCTCTTCATTCTTGACCCTATTCCTGGACCACAGTGAGTGATCCAGGGTTAGGCATAACATTTCAACCCAGATTAATAAAAACCCTTACCTAAGATTTAACCAACTGCATGTGGGGAAAGGGTCTCTATGGTCTAAGGACTGAAAAGTTTCCACTGTGGCCCTCCATGTCCCTGTTCACTGTAGCTTTGCTCCCTCACAAGACCTCAGCCCCTCACAATTTCTCCCATTCTTCTTGGTAGAAAAGAATTGTCCAAACGATCACAGCTAATTAGTCACAATAATTTCTCCCTTTTCTGAGAACTATCTTTGAACAAATATTCTTAAAACTAGCTGAACTTCAGCTGACCCCGCCCGCCGAAGCCCTATAAAAAATTCCACCCTCCTTCCCAAGTTAGAAGGCTCCTCATGCTGACAGTTTTGAAAAAAGACTTATGCTAATGGTGCTCTTGTTTTTTTCCACAAAGGATATGAGTAAGAGATGCTGAGATACTAGCAGCCTGTAGGTCAAGTCTTGTGGAGAAGGCAGCCTGGGAGAATGAAATTAACATGGGAACAGGTGAAGAGATAAGTGCTGGGAGAGGGAGAGAGAGAGAGTAGAGAGAGAGAGAGAGAGAGAGAGAGACATCCAATGGTGTTTATTTTTCCATCCTGTTTCTCTAAGGCCAGCACAACATCTGTTATTACCATTTTTTTTGTTATATAAGTGAACTAGTTAAAATGTAAGATAAAAAAAGAGAATCACAGCAGTCCTCAAATTGGGCTGTGCACGCATATAATTTTTTTATAACTCCATACCGAAATAAACCCAAATCTAGATCCTCTGTATTCCAGAAATGAGGGTCAACATTATCTTGCCCTTTTAAGGAGTTCATTTAACTAGTTTCCTCTGGGTACATGATCAGTCAGAAACTCTAGTTTCTACCCTCGCCCTTTGCCAGCCCTACTTTTGGGAATGAACTAAGATGCTAGAGAATCATAATACTAAATGGTAATTTTTAAAAATCATAACTCCCATACAAATATAAATTGAATGTGTCAAAGTTTTCTTTTTTTTTTATTTCACTCGCTATTTAATAAGGAAACCAGTAAGAAGTAAAAAACTAATTCAAAGAAGAATCCAAAGGAAAAACACATATATAGGCAATCAAGAATTCTGAGTTGAATTTGCTGACCAATGCAAAACTGGCCTCTTCCATAGAGTGGAAATTGATGCACCTTCATTGGACAAAATTTGTTTGTATTTCTAAGAATGGGAATTAGTTGCATCACCATCAGCCTTCTACAAATTAACTTCGATTTCTTCAGACTTGCAAAATAGTCAGATAGTTTTGAAAGACACAGATCCCTGTGGAATCAGATAACCCCAGAAAGGTCTCTTCTCCAGAGATTCTGCCAAGAATTTCATCTGTACAATCTGATCCTCTACACAGGATCTACGGACTAGTTAAAATAGAAGTGAGATTTGAATAACTGAATTTGAGAAATTTCCTGCCAAATATGACACAATAAATTGCTGCCAACCTAAAATTATTCTTCTATTTTCATACAGTCCCCAAATCCAATTCATGGGCATTGTGACAACACAAAAACCATCTAAATTTCCAGCTTTCTCCGTTAATTTTAATTAGGGCAATTTATCCAGGCTCTTTGGGAAACTCTGTCACAAGCCTTGGTACCCCACCTTGAAATGCACATGCAGATGGAGTGCTATCTCAGAAACTAAGGTTTCCATGGGAAGGGGGAATAGGTTTAGGATTTCAAAGACAGACAAAACAGAATATCTGAATATGAACTTACAACTCCAATTAGGAAAGCCTGAATATCATAAAGAAAATACTTAAAACCAGTACCCTATTATCTGGCCCTCACCTGCCTCTTGGACACATAATACTTACATTTAAATAGCTCACCTTGACTTTCTATATCAGGAAGCATGATGCACACTTTTGATTCGGTAAGGAAGCAAGAAATAAAAATACTCATGGCTTGGTGAGATTGCTCCTCAGAGCTCATGGTGGATTTATTTACTCCTTACTGAGAGAAAAAAAAATGGTTAAATAAAGTAAATTGAACACCTCAAAAGCAGGCGGAAGATCAACCTCTTAGTGTACCCCTTAATAGTTGTGAGAGAGGTGGAGACAGAAGCCGAGAGTCAGTAATTGCAAAGGCAAAGCCAAAGGAAGTTTTGATACAGGCCCAGGTGAAGGAACACTTGGTGAAGAAGACTGAGAGGAGTCATACAGATGTGGTCCATTTATCTTGCTTTCCTCTTGGTCTAGGATAGTGCTCCCTCTGGAGTTTAAATACCAACGTTGGTCCAGCAGTACAATACTAGATTAAGTCTTTCATCCATCTTCATTCATGAATATACTAAACACATGTTGGCTATCATCTTGGTATTCCTAAGTCCTCAAGTCTATGTAGTTGCTTGTATATTTAATGCTTAAATAAAAATGGCTGAGTCCCTATCCTACGTTCTGTGGAGAGTTTAGTGCCTTTCCCAAGATTTCTGCAAGCCCAAGCTGCTTCCATTGCTGTGCTCACTCGTTGCTCAGATTTCCTTGTCCCACTAAATTCTTGATCCACTTCACATTCCACTTCCTATGGTCCTTCTCTTCTCTTCATCCATTGTCAACTTACAAGAGAAAAACAGCACATTTCTCTGATCTCTTCACCAATGCAAGAAGTTCACGTGGTGCAGGCATTTACTGAAGCGTGATAGTTTTGCAACGCCGAGCAGTATAGAAGATAATGTAAAAGATAATGCTTCTTCTTAAAACTGGGGGAAAAAAAAAAGATGAAGTAAATGTGGTAAAAAGAAGTTATTAAAGTCTAAAACTAGATGGTTACAAATTTTAAGTCACAAAGTTTTCATAATAAGAGTTTTTAAAAAATATACTAATCATGGGGTCACGGGAGATATTTTGCTGTCTGTATTAGGATAAGAGTAAGATTGTCATAACAAAGCATCCTCTAAATACAGGGAGTAACAATACAGAAATGTATTTCACTCTCACATAACAGTCTTGAGGGGAGTGGTTGGGTTGGTGGGAGGACTCCACCTGGTCATGCGGGGATCTAAAATCATTCCATTTGTTTCCCTGCCTTCCCCTAGGGCCTTGTCCTTGACTGCATAGTCACAGTTGGCTTCGAACAAGTCCAAGTTTCCAATCACAGACAACACAAAGGGTGGAAATGCACCGAAAAGTCATTCCCTATAACGCTTTCTTTCACATTCCATAGTTTATGACCACACCTAGTCACAAGGGTGACTGGGAAACACAGCCTCTAGGCGACCATATGTCCGACCAAACTCTACTATTCTGCGAGAAGACAAGATACCTCGCAGACTCACCACACTGTGTGTCTCCCTCCACAGCATCCCTGGCCTCCCTCCATGGGATGGGGGCTTCCGCATTCCCTCACCCACCCCTTGGTCTCAATTTTCCAATCTATATCTGATACCAGTTTGTTATCAGCTGAATTGTGTCACCCCCTAAATTCATATGCCGAATCTTAACCCCCCAGTACCTCAGAATGTGACTGTATTTGGAAATAGGGTCTTTAGTTTTTTAAGTTTTATTGAGATGTAATTGACATACTACGAAAAAACTGAACATGTTTAATGTATGCAACTTGATGAGTTTGAACAGATGCGTACACAAATGAAACCATCACCATGATTAAGGTAATAAACTTATCCATTTCTTCCAAAAGTTTCCTCCTGCTCCCCTCTATGTGTGTTAAGAACATGTAATTTGAAATCTACCCTCTTAACAGTTTTCAGTGTATATCACAGTATTGATAGTTATAGGCATTGTGTTGTACAGCAGATCTCTAGAATTTATTTATTTTTATAACTAAAAATTTATACCTACTGGACAACTTCCCGTTGCCTCCTCCCCCAAGCCCTGGTAATGACCATTCTACTCTCTGCTTTTATGAGTCTGACTATTTTAGATACCTTATAGAAGTGGGATCATAATAAGATATCACCTCACACCTGTTAGGATGACTATTATCAAAAAAAATAAAAGACAACAAGTGTTATTGAGGATGTGGAGAAATCAAAACGCTTCTATATTGTTGGTGGAAAAGTAAAATAGTGCAGCTGTTACAGAAAACAGTACGGATGTTCCTCAAAAAATTAAAAATGAACTACCATAGGATCCAGAAATCCCACTTCTGGGTATACATCCAAAAGAATTGGTATCAGGGTTTCAGAGAGATGCCTGCACTCCCACGTTCCTTGCGGCACTATTCTCAATAACCAAAATATAGAAACAACCTAACTGTCCACTGACGGATGAAGGCATTAAGAAAATATACATACCATGGAATTATTCAGCCTTGAAAAAGAAGGAAATCCTATAATACGTAACAACCAAATCCAGGTTCATATGGAGGAACCCGGAGGACATCATGCTAAGTGAAATGTGCCAGTCGCAGAAGAATACAGGGTCTTTAAATAGGTAATTGAGTTAAAATGGGTCCTAATTCAATATGACTGGTGTCCTTATAAGAAGAGATTAGGACACACACGCACATAAAGGAAAGACCATGGGAAGAACAGGGAGAAGGCAGCCATCTACAAGCTGAAGAAAGAGGCCTCAGAAGAAACCAGCCCTGCCACTACCTTGATCTTGGACTCCTAACTGCCAGATCTGTGAGAAAATAAATTTCTGTTGTTTAAGCCACTCGATCTGTTTTACTATGTTATGGCAGCCCCAGCAAACGAATGCACTGCTCATTTTAATGTAGAACAGTTTTACTCTCCAGTTCACTGCTCTGAACTCATGAAAGCCTCCCTTGGTAAATCCTAACCTCATTAAGGCTCTCTTCTAAACAAAAGGCCATTCTCTCAGGATATCTGCCCATTAGTAGCACAGAGTACCCAGAGGAGCCGGGAAATTAATCTTTCCTTGAATGAGATCAAACTCTTTGGCACACCAGTCTCCTCAAGTTGGAAGGGAGAAGTATAAAAGTCTATTCTTCCGTAATAAGGAATATGCCACCCCTCAAAAAGCTGGAAGCATCTATAGCCAGATTTTCTTTTGTTTGCTTGAAACAGCAGTTTTCCCCTCCCCGCTGCATTCACCGCATTCATTCACCCATTCATCTAACAGTAGTTTATTAAGAGCCTCCTGTGTGCAAGCCACTGTGTCAAAGCTGCCTGGCCTGAGTGAAGCTGACCAGCTCCAGCCTTCATGGGGCTCACATTCCAGTGGGGAGACAGACATGAAAAGAGTAAACAGACCAATAAAATGTAAATTGCTATCATAAAGGACTGTAATGAAAGAAACAGGTACAGGTTTCCCCTGCTAATCAAAAGTAGAGCACTCCTATGAAACCTTTCATAAGCAGGAATGGTGAAAAGTGAAAAAGCAATTGCCATTAATTTACATGAAAAAATTTTTTGAGTATATCCAGACCCCCAAAATAACCTACTAAATCATACCAAATACACTTAATTATGTCCAGTTTTAGGCTAAGCGTAACACCCTTATGAACTCCCTGGGATTTTCTGATACTTCAGTACACATCTTGCTAATGGATGCACGAGTTGAGATAAAGCACAGACGCTCATGGACACAGTTCAAAACAATGGCGGCTTGATGCTGAGATGTTGACTGTAGTTCCCTGAGAAGGAGCCTGGCAGGGCAGCCCTCATAGCTCAGGGTGCCCTCTGCTCCTTGCAAAACAAATGCTGAAAGCTATTTTCTTGTTG
>NW_024350319.1:24589071-24589971 GCF_902729225.1 Pteropus medius | reverse complement strand
TTTTTTTTTTTTTTTTTTGTAAAAGTAAAAATTGGCTTTGGATTTCTTTTGGTTAGCAAAACCAGGTACTAATATAGGTCATGTGTAAAAGCAAAGTGGCATAAAGTGAACTTTCTAAAAGAGGGGGATACATGTACTGTGATAGAGATTAGGGTGAGCGGGTTCAAACCACTTGTAGTGCTCTCTGAGAAGTAAATCCGACACAGTGAAAAGGAACCAACATGTCCTGGAGGAGCTTTTCAGGGTATATCTAGGGATACTTTTCTTGCTTAAAAAGGAATGAGGCACCATGTCCATCTAGGCACTAGAAATACAGCAGTGGAGAAAAAAAGAAAAAAGAAACTTTCTGCTCTTAGAGCTTATGGTCTAGTGGAAAGAGATTTGAAAAAAAAAAAACAACAACGAAATGAGTAAACATATAGTGCAGGTGATGGTAAATGCTATGAAGAAAAACACAAAACAGGAAAACAGAAAAGATTAAAGGGGTAGGGAGAGGTTGCTGTTTTGTCTAAGAGGGTGAGAGAGCTTTCTCTGATAAAATAAGATTTGGAGATGATTTCTTTCTTCTTTTTAAAAAGAAATTTGGAAATATCTTATCTCAGAGGGACTTAATGGGAGCTGTGCAGTATCTGAAGAAGAACATTCAAAGGGCAGGGAATAGAAAGTGCCAAGCCTGCCAGGACACTGCAAGGAGGTGAGAGGGGCTGGAGAGTGGTAGGAAATGATGCCGGGGAGGGGCCCAGCGTGAGTTTATGAGTTCCCACGTCAACCACAGTAGAGTACTTGGATTTGCTTCTAGTGAGATGGCATGTCACCAAGCTTTGAGGAGAAGAGGAATGTGATCTGATTTTTATTTTTCAAGAATCATTCCAGCTGCTGTGTGGAAAACAGTCTGGAGTG
>NW_024350319.1:24554856-24588622 GCF_902729225.1 Pteropus medius | reverse complement strand
CACACACACACACACAAACTAATTTCATTTTTTTTAAATTAAAAATCATGCGGGGGGGCGAGGGGGGCGGGGATGGTAATGAAACTGAGACCAAGTGAGGTTAAAAAATTCTCCCCAGGTCCACAAAGTCAAAGGTGGCAGAGCCTCTCCAAACTCAGGTAACTCTCTTTGGCTCTCAGGTATATATTCATATCATTTTTGAGAAAAGTCCATGGGACAGAAAGCCTGAATTGTGCTGGGAAAGATATAGGAGCCCAGGGTGAAAGAGAGCACTAGGGAAAATGAGAGAAAGTCCCAAAGTAAACCAGAAAATTCTTTAAAACCAGTTCTTTTCAGGTTCAGTATCTAGACCGAGCCACATTCTTTGCCTTCTCTGCACTTCTCCAATGCCACGGTCCAACCTTCCCTCCCTGTCCCCAAATCATTCTGAGACATCCCCTCAGGGAGACAGTCAACTTTGCTACAAAACACTAACTCTTCATCTCTAGGCCCTTCCTCTCTCCTGACATCTCTATCTAATTGTAAATCCAAATATCAGGTTAAACTTCAAGTTCAGAATTTGTCAAGTGCAAACTAGCTCCTCTTCCACCGTTTTCCCACTTCTACAATGGCATTATGACATTACCTGTCTGCTGGGCTTGATGTTTATAAGTCTCTCTTGTCTCACACCCATGTAGGTCTAAGATCTACTTCCCCACAATCGAAGGGAACTGCCACTGCTCTGTCACACCCTTCATGACCTCTCTCCTCGATCCCAGTAATAACCTCCTGTTTCCCATCCTATCTCATTCACTTTCTCCTTCCAACCATCCCATATATCTCTGCCAGATTAATTTTTTCTAAAGCTCAGCTATGATCATGCCACATTATTCCTTAAAAACTGTCCATGTCTTGTTGCTGCCCAAACAAATATAAACCCTCAGACTCTCATTCAAGTCCCACCCAATTTCATTTCTCATCCCTGATCTCTCCATGTAACACTTTCTCTGAATAATTACAATAAAGTGCTTCTATACACTGTTTGCCTCTGACTTTTCCATCTCCGTGCATTTGCTGGCATTGGGAGGCCGTCCATTCATCCCTCCACCCCTGCTGCTATTTGGAATCTTATGTACCGTGCAAGGTTTACTTCACTCAAGTCCTTATCTCCTCCATAAAGTGATTTGCTGGTGACCCCCTTCCCTGAGCCTCTTAACATATTCCTCTCTTGTGGCATTTATCAAGACACTTATAGTTTGGTTATTTCTTTTCTCATGCAGTAGATACGATTTTACAACTACAAATTCGGATGGTCAGTAAATGTCAATTCAAAAATCATATATCTGACTCTGGGTCTGAATGCCTCCAGATTATTTGAGAATTCAGTTTTCCCTAGGGATGAGTGAGAACTTAAGGAGCCTAAATGGTACTCACTGAGCCCAAACACTGAGGGCTGTGAGCTTTAGTTCCTAGCCCATCATTTATTTGGTCTCATTATCCAAGTCTTCACAGGTCCTTGAAGGGAGCCCACTGGCTGGGACATACTCTTTCCAAGGTCCACTCTTCCCCTCCAAGTTTTGTCCTGTTTATGGTATTGTTGGGAGGAAGGGCAGGCTCCAGCTGCCATTGGGTCCAGCTAAATTTTATTCCCTTTCCATTTGGGGGAAATTTCTCCCCTCTCTTGGCTCTCAAAGATACTCCTTTTTCTCTGCCTCTCTTTACTGGAAACCTAATATTTTCACAAAAGTCTTAAAGCATTTCATAAAAGATAGGAGAGATTGTCTTCCTGTAATTCTGCTTTCTGCCCTGAAACACAAACCTCCCTGAGGCAAAAGAGCCATTGAACTCAGCCATCTTCTTAGCCTGCGGGTGGCTGAAAAATCACAGAAAACAAATGACAAATTCATCTCAATAAGGAATCCTGCCACACTTGTCCAAGTTATCTGGTGATGGCAATGGCCTTACTCGTTTTTCTATCCTTTGCTGCCTGTGCACACTGCAAAGCCATCTGGCGTAATAAACTAGCAGGGCTCAGGAGGATTCGATCAGGAAACATACATTGTTTTGTTCCGTTTTGCGTTTCCTCTACCATTAATGTCAAACATCCTGTTGGTTTTCCCTTCTCTGCCCTCAGACAATACCTCAGGCAGATAGATCCGCCGGCTTTACCTGTCCAAATATGAAAACTCTTATTTTCAGTATTTGGAAATCCAGACCAATCTCACGCCTGACTTTTACTCTCTCATCTAGTTCAAAGCTTCTTCCTTTTCCCCTGCTCACGCCTAACCTATGTTCAGAACCGTAAATTCAGAAAGAGGACTGTGCTTTGTTCTGACTCCACATCCCCTCCTGTCCTTCAGGATGCTATTGACTCCTCTACATTCAGAGAGAGGAGTGGAAAGGAGGAAGGGGCAAAATGTGATTTAGTCAGCTCTGTTTGAACATCCTTCTTGGCTACTGAATGCCTTCTCTCTCCTTGAAAAAGCCCAAAGGCTGGCTTGTTTTTCTTGTGAGGAACAGTTGTGGGTTCTTTGAAGGATATTCTCCATGACCACGTCCAGACTTCCAAACCCTGTCCGATGCACTCTGGATAATTCCCATGCAGCTATTTCTCCTTGCCCAGCTTCTTTCCCTAGTGTCCGCTTGGCGTGTGAAATATATTGTATGGCTTGCCTCTCTTGCCCTCCCTCCCCCCACTCCCACCACCAAAACTTAGATCAGGCCACTCTTCTTGCCCTGCCATCAGGAGCCACCAGAGGCAGCCTCTGTCTATATCAGGTACACACTCACAGTCTGGTGGTCACACATAGATTCCTGGCTTTGGTAGGAGAACTGCACCTCAGTGAGCGTCTAGCTGGGGACTAGGTGAGCTGTCCCTTTCCCCAATTGTCACATTCCCAACTCTGAAAGTTTCTCCGGCTGCTTCCTACACCTGGCTTGGTGTAGAAGGACATTTCAGAGCCTGCTCTCCTAACGGACAGCTCTCTTCAAAGAAAGCCTCTTTCCTCCACCAAATTTCTAGCCTTCTGTTGGACAAGCTGAAGGTGGGTGAGAGGCCGAGGGTCACATGATAACATTTGGCCACTCTTAACAAGTCCTGATTGAGTAAACATGCTCAACATCTCTTCCTTTAGAACGTGTAGAACTCCTTAGCTATTGTTCTCAGCTTTAGATCTCAGGTGACATTCCGAGACTACAGGAAATACCTGTTGAATTCAATAACCTTCAAGTTCATTCATTTCTTTGGGCATACAAATGTGAAATAACAATTAAAGAAAATGACTTTTGACAAAACAAGAAAATGCACTTCATTCTTATAAATGTATTCTGAGCACCAGTTAGATTAAGTAGGTTGTCTGTCTCCCGCCCTCTTAGGACTGGAAAGAGGCTCTTTGTATGTTCTGCAGCCTCTTGAAAAGACTTTCATGATCAATACATCAGATCTTTTCTTGAAAATTTTAATTTATTACATGGCAAATGTTGGCGTAAGTAATTACATTTCAACTGCTTGGCGAAAGTATATATTTTTTTAATGTTCTCAAAAGTTGTAGTTCATGTACAAAAATTAAGCTGCTTCTTAGACTCAAGTGGCGGTCAACTTCCTTCCTTTCTGAACCCAGAAAAAGACTATGACATTCACCTATTTTCTATCTCTCCATGGAAAAAAAAAACAGTTACACAATGTTTTAGAAGAACTGTTTGTATGAGAAAAAACAGTCTTCAGATTCAGACACGGCCATCCTCGTCATCCAAGCAGCTGTGGTCGTGGGGAGCCCATAAAAGGAGAAGGTCTGGGACCTCAGGTTCAAGGATGGGCAGAAGCTGTGGGTGGGACCCAAAGGCAGGCTCTGCAGGGGCCTGGAATTTAACCTTGTGACCTGGAGGAAGTGCTTGTGTTTTTCTTTTAATAATTAAAAAATCCTGACTTTATCCGTATTCCCGAGTGTAGCCCTTGAGTCTTCTTATTAGAATCAGCTTGAGAGTGTGTTTAAATGCAAATGCCTGAGCCCCAGGTGAGACCAAATTAGAACCAAGGCATTGGGACTCCAAAATTTATACAAGTCACTCACCTCTCAAGTTCGAGAATCCTTTCAGGCTTCTCGACGTTCTCCTCGTTGACACAGATACTCTGGAGAGGTTATCAGGCTAAGGTTATTCGCCTTGTAACAAAAACACCAAAGCCCCCAATTTCAATTTCCTGACTACCTGTTTTCCCAAAATAGTGTCATGTTTTGTCCTTTACTAGTCCCTGATTTTTTTCTCTCTTTTTGCATTTTTTTCTATCATCTATTCTTCTTGCTTCCTACTCATTATGATCATAGTTTTATTGAGTCAAGCAGAGTCCTTAAGTTTCTGTTTTTAGGGAAATTTTTTGATTCTTCTCTCATGTCTCTCTCTGAATCAGTTGTAGTCTGGCCAAGACTGATCTAAGACATGCTCCACAACTCGAATATCTTCTCTGCAAAATTCCAGAATTCTTTTTGCCCTGAACTTGAGATATACTTCTAGAGTCCTACAACATCCTCTGGGAAGTATGGTCCCTTTATTTCAATAATTCTCTCCCCAGCTGGTTAAGTAGACTTTTCTGTGCCTTCCTTCTTTCTTGAGAATAATATGTTTATGGAAGAGCAGAAATAGTGGGTAAGCTATCTAAAGTGTGAATGGGGGTTGTCCATATAAAAATTGGAGCCTCCCCAAATCAGCTTGTCAGCATCATCCTGGTAGGATTCTAAAATCCCATGTGAGAAACATCTGCTCATCAGGCTGCTCTTCTGGCATCAAGGCCTGGCAAGAGCATCCCAGAATATCCTCTTAGGCATGAGTCTAATGCAGGCTTGCTGCACCCTGCCCAGATGGCATTGCTAGCACAGGCTGGTCCCCGTCACCAGAAGGAGAATTAAAGAAACTCAAGGATATTGCTCCAAACCTTAGGCCACTCTGGGAACAGGCCCCATTGATTATAGTCTAAGGGTGATATTGCCAGTGAACCAGGTATATCTTATGACCAAAGCTCCCGGATGAGATCGGTGTGCCACATCCCACCCACATTCAAAGGCAGCTAGACATTTGCTTTTTTAACACTTATAAAGTTGTTCTTATTGTTTTGTTTTGACAGCTTCTACTGATAATGAGAAAACTCTTATTTCGATGTTTGTACTACATGAATTATTTTTTCCCTTCCTTCCTTCCTTCCTTCCTTCCTTCCTTCCTTCCCTTCCTCCTCCTCCCTCCCTCCTCCTTCCTTCCTTCTTTTTCATGCCTTCCTTCTTTCCTTCCTTCCTTCCTCCCTCCCTCCCTTTTTTCCTTCCTGTTTCTGTCTTCTCTTATACACACTCAGTTTCTGTTGTTCTCATGCAAGCTGTCCTGCTCATTTGCAAGCTCACTCACTCTTCTCTTTCACACACACCTTCACACATGTTCTCAGCCTCTCTTCCACACTCTACATTCTTCCTTTCAAAAATAGCATTTGCGCCTTTGAGCCATGCTTCTCTTGCTCAGGCCCTTTTCCACGTCTGGAAATGTACTCTCTCTTCTAATAAAGCTTCTCTTAACTGCTATATAAAAAAAAAAAAAGCATTTGATGGGCTGGGCATCATTTTAAATAATTTTTTCTATTCTATCTCAGCTATGAGAAAAGAAAGTGCCTCTTAACAGATAAATGTGTGTTTTGTCCTGAAAGTCCATGGCCTGGTCTTCCTTCCCTCTCCCCCCTTCTCTCTGTTCTCTCTCTCTCTCTCTCTCTCTCTCTCTTTCATTAGTGTTATTTCAAATCTCTCTGTACCTAGGACCAGGGCAGCGAATAAAAAATTCAGAGTGACCACCACGCCGAATCTTGGTTTCTGGTCTCCTTTGCCCTACAGGGTCCCAGCTTGTGAAGGCTGAAGTACAAGGTGTGTCTGCCCAGGGTAAAAAAGCCTTTTCTTTGGGAGGTTGCAGGCAGTGTGTCTTCACTCATTTAACAAACGTTAAGTGAGTATACACTAAATGTCAATCACTGTATGAAATATTGGGATAAAATAATCCCAGCTTTCAAAGTACAGTAAAAAAAAGGCAAATAAATATAAGCAAATAAGGAAGTGATATGTTGACCTATGTATAAGTGTGTCCAAAGTACAAGCCTAGGACAGTGCAAAGCTGAAGCATTCAGCTTGCACTGGGGATCCATGTACCTGGGTATCCTCCCTGGACAGCTTTAGATTCAAGGTTAAATATCTTGTGGTTTCCTTGAAACCTCTTGTCCCGACTGCCGTGTTTAAATGAAAAACTGTGCAAACTTGATTTGCCTAATACAAAACTTTACAACCTGCCAAAATTGAAGGCCCTGCCCACACATCCAAATCCAAGCCCCAAAGTCACAGGTCATGGCATTACCAAAGTCCTCCCCACAGGTATATTTTTCTCAACCAAAATTCCACTGTTTTAATATCTCAACACCCTCAGCTGATGACCAAACATTGGTATCTCTGAGGGGTCAGGTCTCTTCTCATTTGAACTCTAAACAATTGAGAAACAAAACAAAGGGTGGCAGGTGGAGACCAAAATATCATCATCATCATTAATAATAAGAAGAAGAAGGAGAAGAATTCTGAGGCTGGAATAGGAATCATGACTAAATTAGGCAGAGGGTTAAATCCTGATAAGGCAGAGTACCAGCTCCCTCCCATGAGCAAAATGGGTGGGGTAGAGTGGAGCATGCTCAGTGTATATTTCCCAAGGTTACCAGTCCGTATTAATTACTGTGCAACCCCTGTCCTTTAATGGCTGAGTTCAAGACCATAGGGAAAGACTCCAGGAGTATAACTAATAGGACACCATTCACGTGGAAGGAAACATAAAATGGAAGAATTGTTTTCCTGCAAAGTTATTTTATGAACCAAATTGTTATTACAAGTCCGTAATCTTATATCTATGATTCTAAAGTCAAAAAGTTTTGAAACAAAACATTTTCTTACAAGTTTGTTGAAAATTCATATGGTGGCAAAAATCTGACCTGACTTAATATGAGGTTATCTATGGTCTTGGTTGACTATTCATATGTTTGATAGTAAAATATAAATGTGTTTGATTATGGGCTGCTTTCTCAGACCCCACTAGGTGTGTAACTTAAAATACAGTATGTGTCCCATGTTCCCTTTCTAAAAATCAGCAATTCTGAATTAGGAAACATATTAGATCTCAAAAATTGTAGATGAGGAATTGTGTTCAGTGTGGGAGACAGTGAATTGGCTGAGGATAAATTAGTAAGATATCTTGGGAATGTGAGGACAGCAAGAGGAGGAGAAGAAAACATCTTTTTTTCTCTATCCTTCTAAGTTCTCAGTTGGGGCTCCTATAACAAAAGGCAAGTTAACAAGAAAAAAACATATCAATTTATTTAACGTAAGTTTTACATGACACCGAAACCTTCATAAAGAAATGAAGACTTAAGAAGTGGCCAAACCTGAATGTTCTTACGCTAGATTCGATGACGAGTGGAGAGTTGTGGGAAAATGAGATAGGATGGAAAAAGTATGAGCTAAGGGTAGTAAACCTGGGGAAAGAGCAAGGCCTGTTTCTTTGAGACAGGGACGTTTTTTTTTCCTCCGGATTTTAGGGAGGGCTCTTCTCGCATAGGGTTTTATGTCCTGATTCAGGGGAAGGTCAGGAAAGTCTTTCCCGCACATATCGTTTCTCGAACTCCTTCAGCTTAAAATGTTCATTCTGTCAAGGTGCTGTATTTTGGGAAAGCACACTCTGAATACGGTCACAAGAAAGGAGGGAATTTGTTTAGGGTCCTTACGTGGGCTATGAAAATCAAGGTGAGAGTTTATAGTAATCAGGATTTCCTTGATAGAGGATAAATATAATGTTGGGGGGATAATTATGTACATAAAAAAGGGGGCACCTAAATGAGAGAGAATCAGTCTAGGAGGAAACGGAGCTGCCAGCCTGAGAATGCTGCGGGCAGCAGTGCGTGGGAGTCACGCCGGCGGGTGGGTGGGTGCAATCACGCGGAGCGAGTCGGAGAACAAGGCATATCATTCCACTTTTCTACTGAAGGGCCCAGATTGAGACGTGCAAACTACAAGTCTCTGCAAAGAAGGATTTGAATTCTTTTTAACCCTGGCCGAAAATTTTCTTATTCAATGCCGATGGCATAGTTCCATACAAAGAGCCAAAATCATCAGGATACAATCAGGATATTCCTGAGCCTGCCCGCTTGGAACACGGACTATATTCTACGAGTCTTCTAATGGCTGATCCTGCCTAAATGTGCAAATGCGTATGAAATTACTCCATTAGCAAGGGAAAGGTATAGGTTACAGTCCCCAGAGAATATTTTCTTCTGTGGGGAATCTCGGCGCATCGATTTTTAATATCAGGGTCATGAAAATATGTCTCCCATATATTTGAAGAATGTTTGAGTTAGTAGATAGAGGTCATTCGTTTTCACCTCTCAAGCAGCAAAGGATTTTCTAGAGAATGTCAATAATATTAACAATAACCACTAAATAATAATGAGGTGATGATACCTCATCTTCATGGTGCACTTACTCTATGCACTGTACTAAGTGCCTGGCAAAGATGATCTCATTAAATAATGGCAATAGCTACCATTTCTTGAGCACCTTCTCTATGCCAGGCACTTAATTTCCCCTCTTTCATTTAATCCACACATATCAGCAAGCTAGGTAGTATTCTTGTCTCTCATTTCACTGAGAAGGAAACTGAGGCCAGTAAAGAAAATTATCTCTAAGCCAGCAGAATGAGTGCATGGGAAAGTCAGAGCTGAGATTAAATGTGGCCAAGGCACCAGGCAATCAGACATGGGCTCCTGGAAGTCCCCTTCTGTGTCAGCCTTTAGCTCTTTGGTAAATGGACCTTGGGGAGCTGGGAGTTTGGGGAGGGTTCCTGTGATAGACCTGGGACATCCAGGTTTGCTGGGGATGGGGATAGGACACACTTGTTCACTCAGGGAAGAAGTTATTTACCAGCTATATGAAATTGGCTGGTATGAATTACAATACTTAACAGTGTTTAATAATTAATTTAATATTTAACATCCCGTAAATATTTTATTTAATAATCAACTATTTTAATGAACCTGATATAGTCATCATGGCGACTGAATATCATCCTTTGGCAAAACCTAAGATTTAAACCCACATATGTTTGATGCCAATGCTTGTGTGCCTCTATGATTGTGTGCATGTGTGTGTGGTGGTTGTATTGTTGTACGCAGTCTCTTTACGTACCCTCTTTGTAATTACTTCCACTAAGAAGGAACTTGCCACTTCATGAAGCAACGCTAAGTAATCTGATGTTGTTCCTTTATGTACACCAAAACTCTTTTTGATTCCCACTCCCTGATCTTGGTGGAAGTTCTGGAGCTATAACTTCCTCCTCCATATGACGCCCTTACATTCTTTCAGGTCACCCCCTTTGTCCTCCAGAAAAAATATGTTTATATCATGAGCAAGCACTTTTGAATTTTCCTTTATTCCTTTTATTTATTTTTATAAAAACCCTATACACCAGACCATTCTGATCTTAGAAATGATCCTTGTTATTTTCAACGAGCAAGGAAGCGATTCCTGCAGAAGTGAATTGCTCTACCCTTAGACTCCTAAGTCAAAAGGCCTGTTTTCAGACTCCCTCTCCTTCAAATACAGGCTATGAGAAAAGTACGTAATTTCATTTCTCACATTTGTAAAATGGGGAGTGTGATGGTTGGTTTTATGTGTCAACTTGATTGGGCCACAGAGTGCTCGGATATTTAGTCGATCATTGTTCCAAGTGTTTTTGTGAGGAAATTTTTGGATGAGAGTAACGTTTGAATTGGCACACTGAATAAAGCAGATTACCCACCCTAATGTAGGTGGGCTTCATTCAATCAGCTGAAGGCCTGACTAGATCAAAAAGGCTGACCTTTCACCCTACTCCTAAATAAGAGAGAATTCTCCCTGCCTGAGGCTTACAAAGTGAACTATTGGCTTTTCCTACCTTCAAAGTGGAACTGAGAGATTAGCTCTTTCTGGATTTCAAGCCTGTGAGCCTGCGGGTTATAACTACCCCTCCAGCTCTTTTGAGTCTCCAGCTTGCTGACTCACCCTGCAGATCTGGAAGCTTTTCGGCCTCCATAATTACATGAGCCAATTCCTTATGATAAATAAACAAACAACAACACACACACACACGCCCTATTGGTTCTGTTTCTCTGTAGAACCCTGACTAACCCAGAAGATAATAATAATAATTGTTTTATGAGGGCTTTGTGCAATTAAATTCATGTATGGTACTTAGTATATACATAGTAGGTGCTCAATAATTGTTAGCTTTAAAAATTTCCCCGATTTATACTCCTGTTATTAGCAAACATAATTCCCACAAAAGTTCAAAGCAAAAAATCTGATAAAAACTCCATTTACTCTCCCAAGCATAAATCTCTAGCTCACCCTAGAGGTAATCTGATCAACCCCAGCATCTTGCCCTGCGACTAAAACCCTGGTGTATTCCTGGATGCAATTTATCTCCTCTCAAAATAGAATCTCATAGTGTGACCACCACCCTAACTGAACTGAATCAAGTATTTCTATTTTTTTGCTTCCATAGCTTGAATGTATATACCTACTCCGTTGCAATTGAATTTAATTTGTGATTGTTCATTTGCTATGACATTGTTTCCTAAAGAAGAGGATCAGCTTTTTTCTTCTTAGCATCTCTCGGAGCTCAGCATAATTTTCCACCTATAGTAAGTACTTGGTAACCAAACAGTGAATAAGTGAATGAATGAATAGTTTATAAAGTTTTTAGTTCTGCAGCATTGATTCAGGATACCTGGAGTAACTCTTCACTCAGTTTCACCTTTTTCTCACCCTCCAGATCTCAGGACAGCACACAGACTCTCACTGACAGAACAGACAGACTCCTCCAAAACAAAACCACCATGACACATGCATCACAGAAGACTTGAGAACACATTCCTCTGCAATGTAAGGGTGTCTTAACTGAGTTCTCAGTGTCTCAAGCTGTGACCTGTTACTTTAGACCAAGAGATATATATATATAGAGAGAGAGAAAGACAGAGAGACAGAAAGACAGACACAGACAGACAGAGACAAAGAGAGGAAAGGTTGAAAAGAAAAAGAAAGGAATCTTTAATTCTGAGTTTGCTTTTACATTTATACAGGCAGCAAGAACTATTAAAAACTGCTTCCAGAACAGGAGGACCTGTTTCCTAGTGCATCGGAAAGAAGAGGAACTTTGATTTAAAAATTAGATATTAGTGGAGCATAGAGAGCAGGAGAACCTTTTCACTTATTCTAAATGTCGTGGGAGATTACCTAGGATGAAGGAATGATACCGAGGGGATTTGTGAGCAAAAAGTCTCATCTCATCCTTTGTTCATATCTACTAGAGTGGTGATGCTTATTTATTTATTTATTTATTTATCTATCTATCTATTTATTTATTTATTTATTTGAGTTTGAGGGTCTGAGATTCTTTTAAGAATCTAATGAAAGAAATAGGCTATCTTGCTAGAAAATATGTGTTTATATGCATATGCATTAGTGAAAAAAACTGAATTAAAAGACCCCTAAAATTAAGAATCAACCCTCCACATGAGTGCACCCATATATACTGATATTCTTCTTAATGTTTTTCCATTCTTTCTAGTCCTGGCCTTGCTAGAACATCAGATCTTTGTGACCTAACAGCTAAGAAAGGCAGGAACAGAAGAGGAATAACAAAAAAATCTATTCTTCCTATCCTAAGTTGAAATACTAAACAATGGTTTTCCATGGAAATATATTTCTATTGATCACTTTCTAAGTTATCATTAGGTCCGTATTTCTGGTACCTTGTATGCTAATAGGCTGTGAGTTTGCCTGGGTACAGAACCACTTATCTTGTTTCATTAGGAACACGTGTTTAATCTGTCCCACCCAAACAACTTCTGAATGAAGTTTCAGGGCTTAGTAAGATGAGGACAGCCTGTGTTCCATTCGTGGAAAAGGAGAAAATATCCTTTTAGACAGCCATGGAATTGGGCTGCAAGCCCAAAGACTGAAAAAGATGCGTGTTATAGGAAAGCAATATTTTCAATTAAAAAAAATGAGATATATACTCCATGACATCAGGACTCTATGTCTCTAAGCCCCTATGTTCCCTGTGGCCTAATGCATCACCTCTGTGGCATTGTTAAGTACATTTCTTCCAGCTGGTAAGAATTTTTACAGAGACAGATTTTTTTAGAATATATTTCTTCAAGGCTGAATAACCAGCTATTTTAATGATCTCAAACAACCTAAGATTTCAGCACTATAGATTCGATTTTGATGCATAGTGCTCTATAGAAAGCACAAGCAAAAATGAATCATTCATGAATGATGTGCTACATTCATGATTTATTTACAGCCCAGAACTCTTGGTAACTCAAAGAGCATCAAACACCTTACACCCTGGCCTACCATTTCAAGCAGCATTTAAGAAAAAAAAAAAAGGACAAGGCAGAACACACAATATGTACTGTTAACATTATATAAGACAATGAATAAAACTAGATATTTGCTAAGAAGTAAATTGAAGGATGGCTTTGAGAAAAGTAGAAGTATCAAGAGATTGACTATTGATGCCATGAGAGAAATTGTATATGCTCTTATTTGTTACAGCCTTCTCTCTGTGCTTTTTCCTAATTAATTCTTCATGGTCTCTGTGTGTGTGTGTGTGTGTGTGTGTGTGTGTGTGTGTCTGTGTGTGTGTGTCTGTGTGTGTGTTTCAATCTTTCTGAGTATTCCTATTTCCTAATAAAATTTTAACTATAAAAAAAACCTAAGTTCCCCGTGATAATCAGGAAAGAGACATAACTTTGTCAGTTTTTCAACATACTTACTAGTTCGTCGTGTTGCAAACATTTTGTTAAATTCCACAGGTCCCTGTCTCCCCTTACCAGCTATGTTACATCCTTGGACGGCAGATCCTCAGCCGGGAGGCTATTTCCAGCATGAGTCCTTCCTGGGTGGTGCATTAGGTTAATCTGGAGTCATCTCATCGACAATCAAACAGAGTTGTGGGGGTGGGTAGGTGGGAGTAAGAATGACATAGTATCTTTTTTTGGTAAAATTATATTTTTTCTCCACAAAAAAGGTAATCATATCAATTAAAATGGGAAAATAGTAAATAAAATATAAAAAATTATTTTAAAATCCTTCATGAGTTTTCATAAAATGCAATTTTATGTGCACTAGAGACCTTGAAACTGAAGCGACCCCTCTACCTGGACTTCCAGCCCAGAGGACAGTGCATGTCTCATGAGCCCAGGCAGAGATCAGATGGGAGATCTAGCCCCTCAGGCCTGGGCTGATCCTACTATTGAAGTTGAGGTGAATTTCCAATGATGAACAGGTTTTTGGTGAAATGTGAGTGGTTTGAGGGTTCATTTCCCCAGGGGCCATCAGGTTCTGCCTTCTTCATGAAGACACCTCAGTTATTAAAACAGTCTCATTGGTATCCTTATCTTTATTAAAGATAAAAACCCGACTTTAACACATTTCCATTCTGCTAGGGGGGATTCTCACGGTATTATGCCTCCTTCTTATATGGATGGAATTATTGGAAATAATCTCTGTCCCTAGGAGATACTTTGGGAAGTGGTCCTTAGCATGGATTTTACCTCTTTCCTTCTCTTCAGATATAACTAATACTTGTGGAGGTTTATCTTAGTCGGCTTTGGCTGTTGTAACAAATTACCATAGACTAGGTGGCTTATAAACAGACATTTATTTCTTGGTCCTGGAGGCTGAGAAGTCCAAGACATAAGTGCAGGCAAATTCAATGTCTAGGGAGGGCCCTCTTCCTGACTTGCAGACAGTCATCTTCTTGCTGTATTCTCAGATGGTAGAGAGATCATGTTTCTCGTCTCATGTCTCTTCCTCTAAGGGCACTAATCCCCTTCCTGAGGGCCCCACACTCATGACCTAATTATCCCCCAAATGTCTCTCCTCCTAATACTGTCATGTTGAGGATTAGGGCTTCAACACATGAATTTGAGGGGGCGGAGACACAAGCATTCAGTCCATAGCAGAGTTTATTCCTAACTTAAAAAGAAATCAAGACAAAACAAAACAATAAAACAGGAACTCTGAACAGATGAAAGACGCTCAGTGGGCTAAGGCCATTGGACATGGGACTCCATAAGGTTCTGGCTCCCAGCTGCAATGCAGCATTTTCCACCCCACGCTTTCACTCTCATAACTGCTGCATCACTAGCTGTGGTTGCCCCAGAGACCCATTCATTCTAAGGCTTTGCAGGAAGCATGTTAACCTGTTTAGGCAATCAGGGTAGAATTTAGGGTGACATTTGAAGAAAGCCTCCTTTCTCGTGTCAAATTTTGCCATACGTGAGCCTGTAGTTTGGATACAATATCCACATGGAGCACGTGTGATGTCCACCACAACTGGTACAAGGTTGAAGACCTCTCAGGAGGATCGTAGATAAATACAAACTGGCCTCATTAAATGTGTTGTAAAATAAATGGTTTCTCTCCTTCCTTCTCTAGGGTTTTTCGAGTTGGTCTGTGTGATATTCTTAGCACCTGTCTTATTTTCTCCTTTAGGACAAAGAATAAAGTCAGTTGCTTTTGAAGAAAGTGTAAGTGTCTTTCTAAACAAAAAAGAAAACTGGGCTCTTTGGAACACACAGGTCTCAATTAAATAGAAAAAAGTAAAGCAGACCCTGAGTCATGGAAGCAATGATTATAGAATGGAATAAATGCCTCAAAGGAGAAATCTTGGACTTTGTCTGGTGTAGGCATTGTAGTATAAACCTCTTCCGCAAAGCACACACACCACTGAGCCAAATCCACTGGCAGCTTAGATTAAGATGCTTCCGTGGGGCTTTAATCTATGTATACAGCATTAACAAACAATCTACAAACATACTAAATACTGTGAGCCCTTCACATTGTGAGCAAGTCCTGCTAAAACAGTGGTATCACCACGAATCCGGTCTCTCTGAGATCATTCACCATTGCAAGGGTAGGAGTGTGGTGCGGGAATGGGAGACTTTCTAAGAAATTTGCTTTTAATAAGATGGGGACCTCATCTAAGACCTTCTCTGGAGCAAACTACCAGGATCAGGATCAGTCCCATGACCAGTGGGACAAGTCATCAAAAATGGGATTGAGCCTAGAGCATAGCAACCTATCAGGCAACCTAGAATGTCATCCAGAGAATAACAGCTAACCCAGGCTGTTTATGTCAAAATTCTGAATTTCTCTTATCTGCATGATAAGTATAGTATAGTGCACCTAAGGAATTCAGCCTGGGCTGGAATTGATCAGAAATGAGCTACACACAATGGCAAATGTGTTTTAACTGGCACGCTGAGCCCATCGAGTTCATAGTTGATCTCTGGAGCACTGTGTTGAGGAGGATCCTGAGGCTGCATCTGAGCCCAACAGGAAAGGGAACCATGATCAATGTCAATATCTACCATACACCAAGGATGAAAGAGTAACGGCCATGTGCTGTATATGTGCCACCTCTAAACTACACATTGACATTGAAAGTCTGAGTCTAGAAACGTAGGTTGGAATCCAGTCATGGAAAGCTTTGAATATTAAAATGAAGAGTCTGACTTTTGTTTTGTGGTTCATATGGTCAGAACAGTAGTTCTAAAAATATGGAATGTAAATGCCTTTAGCAGGATCCATTCTCTCCATTTGCCAGCAGCTCTACATAGCTCCCAGTTAGTTAGTTGTCCTAAACATTCAGTCACATCTTACAGTTAAATCACTTGAAGGCATTAGAGTTTGCAGCCCTGTTGCAGGAATTAGAGAATTACTGATGGATTGTGAACTGGAAAATGCCATGCTCAAAACATTTTTTAGGAAGATTATTCTTGCAGAGATGTAACGGATAGTTTGAAGAAGGGGGGAAAAAAAGAGTAAAAGCTGCAATACCAGTTAAAATGTCCCCAGAACCCTCCATGTAAGTTATAAACCTAAACTAGAACTGTCAGAATAAAGAGAGTGAGTTAAGAGACGTTGCGGAAGTGACATAAAGGTATAGATTGGATGTAGGGGATGGAGGGAGAGAAGAGAGACTTCGAAATGATTTCAGTTTAAACCTGAGGGACTTAGGTAGATACCGGTAATCCTTTTAACATACATAGGGAACTCGAATAGAGGGACAAATTTGGGCTGGAACGTGGAGAGGAAGAAGATGAGCAAGAAAATTTTAGAACCCAGTTATTTTTCTGATGGTGCCACTGTTACAGATGGATTCACTCACAACACAGCATTGCCCCAAGAAAAGCTGTGGATTGGACATGGTGTATCGTCCTATTTTTTCCAAGACAAATGGAGGGAATCCAATTTGGACAGCTGGCTGGGTTAAAGGTTTAGTCTGTGGCCATGGAATAAAGCCAAATTAACTGGGATGGAACCTGTGCCCTTGACCAGAAGAGCAAAGGACTCACTGGTAATCAGCTTCGGCCATTTCTGTTACAATATCTAATTAGGTATTGTCATCCTATCCTCAGCTTTCTGCCAGCTGAATGGTCATCTTGCCTTACTTCCTGGCACAGCTATGGATAGATGCCACACTGAACTTGTTTGATGTCTCATGTCTCTTGATCAAGTGTGGGATTGATGGGGTGAGCATCATAGAAAGAGCAAAACTATAGCTAGATCAACAACAAGCGTAAGTATAATCTTGCTTGATGCCTGTTATTACATCCTGCCTGCCTATCTGATCTCTGAGCCCTACTTCATGCTGCCAGATGTGGGGTTTGGAAATGATACTTGCTGCACATCCCCCCACCCAACATTCTTTCACTGATACTTGATGCCAAGACCCATTCTCACCTGTTGAGTTCTGGTTTAGTTATTAGTTAACTTAGCAGCTTGGTATAACCTTTTTATTTTTATGGAACCTCTTTGTTCCATAGGATTGACTGGGGCTCAGGTGGATGTCTCAAAGGACCCTCGCACAACTGTACATGGGACTGGAACATCCAAGATTCTTGCTTCATTCACAAGTCTGGCCCCTTGTGAACTCTGTTGGGTCTCTTGTTCTCCCCATGTTGTCTCAGGCCTTGCTCCCTTTCCATTTGGCTACTTCACATGCAACATAGCTGAACATCTTACATGGCTCCCAGGGATCTCCAAAGGACAAAATTGTCATACAGCCAGCTTAGATTTGGAGTGAAAAGGGACTACATAAGGGTGTAAATATGGGGATGCACAATTCCTCTTGAGGCATCAAATGGCTTCCCATCTCTCTCAGAATAAAATTCTCTGAAGAGCTCTGTGAACTGTACCCACTGTACCTCATAGCCTCTAACCTCAACTCCATCCTTACTCCCTTCCTCCCCAACTTCTCTCTGGTTTCACTGGTTCCCTTGCTTTCCTTCAGCCTGGGAGAGGTGGAAGGAAGAAGCATTTAGGGAGGTGGTGGTGGGACCCTGAGTGAGTCTTGTGGAATGTGTAAGAATTGTTTATGAAGACAACTGACGGTAAGAAAATCCCAAGAGAGGGTAGAACATTGAAGAGCACTGAGGATTTTGAAAACTGCCAATCGTGTAATTAGAACATAGAGTAGCTTTTGGGGTTTGTATATGATGAAGCTAAAAGAAACAGGAGGGGCCAGATCACGAAGGAAATTAAATGCCAAGCCAAAGAAGTACAGTTTAGTTCCCTAGATAGCAAAGGGTCGTAAACAGGAGAATTCGATTTGCATTTTAAAAGGAGCACTCTGGCAGTTTGGAAGATACACTAGAAAGTATAAAGATTAAAAAAAGCAGAGACAAATTAGGAGGTTATTATAAAATATCAGACAAGGCATGGTGGGGTCTTAGCAGGCCTGTCCCCATAGTGTGTGAGTCACTGGGCAAAATATTTAGGGGGGTCGTCTATATAAAACTTTTGATTAAAAATGTATTGTAAAGCTTATGGGCCCATGAAAGATAATCAACTGATGATTTAGAAAATAAGAAGAGTAAAGGTACTTATAATTATTTTCTAACCCATCAGTGCATACAAAGATTCTTCATAGTATCCAGGGCCCAGCTGCTCCTGCTCGGGCCAGGAACTTTATTGTTAAATACGCTGTTCCCTGCTAACTGCTACTCCCGCAGCAAAAACAAACAAACAAAACGTAGCAGTCTAGTTACTACTCACAGTGCCATGGCTCTTTGTAAGCTGTTAGTGTAGGAACATTATAGATCTTTTTGCTCCTGCAGTTCCCCAACACCAGTTATTTCATGCTGGTTACTTCATTACTCGTGAGGTGGCCCCATCCATCATGCTTCCTGTGAATACCGGCTTCCAATGATTCCCTCAGAGGCGGTTATGGTGTGCATTGATGATGACCACAAATGCAAGTCTTGCTTAAAGTATGCAAGAAAATGTGAACGATAATTCATTTTCTCCTCATGTGAAATTTATCGTTCAGAATTACATAACTTAACTGTAAAATAGCACATATTCCAAGCATGTCTGCTCTTGAACTCTTTAGGCCATAGCCCGCATTCCCGGAATGTCACCTTTTTTAATGTTGAGTACAGTCCTGCCTCCCACATCACCACCTGCCCTAAGGATAGGACAAGAGCCTATGGGCTTAGCAGGAAGAGCATAGTCCCATTCATTCAAGGAATGTCTACCCCTCGTCTGGCAGGCCTTAAGACCAACCTGAGAGAGCACAATGTCACTATGCCAATCAGAGGGAAAAAAGGACATTGATCAGAGGCCCTGTTGCCATTGCACAACACTGATCTCAAAAGTCCTTGGAGAAGACAAGCCTGGGCCCTCCTAAAGGACTTCCTGGCATGTGGTGTAGAGCCTGCAAAAGGAGCGTGTGACTGCCCTGGGTGCCAGCAGCAAGGAGTTTGAGGTAAAAAAAAAATCCCAGTACCACTGTCAATAACGTTGTTTGCTAGAGACCAGAAATGATGTTACAGTTGGAGCAGGGACACTCAAGGGCCAATGCGCAGGCACTTGTATGCTGTTCAAGTCGACAAAAAGACAGACAGAGGACTATCAGTTGCCCAAAGCCTTGATTTCTTTTTATGTCTGTTGTAAGTGTCAGTAAATCCAAAATTAGAATGTCGGCACAGCTCTGGCAACCCGATCTCAAGCGATCCTTTGAAAGAAAGACTACACTGGTCAGTAGGAACAGTCTGCTGGTCAGGCTGCACTCTTGGAACTGGGAGTGCAGAACAACCCAGAGGGCAAGTTCTACAGTTCCTTGGGGCAACTGGTGAACTACGGGTACCAGAGAGAGTTTCGGGAAGGCCTCTGAAGAGGAAAAACAGGGACCGGGAACTATGTGGCCAAAACAGTGCCCCGCCTGGATGACACTGCTAGAACTAGCCAGCTCCTGGTAGTGGAGACAGAAAATTTCAAGGAAGACATTCTAAAACATGAGTCCCCTTTTGTCACAGGGCCTTAAACAGGTGCCCTGCTTACCTGTGTCTAGTGATGGTGCTTGTAGTTTTAAGGTACTCGCACTGTATAGAAGAGCTGGAAATTCATTTAAGAGACTCTTAGAAGATGATAAGTTAAATGATTCGTAATAATGATTTCCAAATGCTTCTTTCGCCTGCCTCTCTCTTGGACCTATATATTTTTTCAAACAAATTTTACAGGAAACACAAATATGCAAAACAGACAGGAGCCCAGATCACTGTGATCGAAGTGGGATAAGAGTTCTCAGAATCTACTTGATGTCTCGAGCTCAGTACCTCTAGCCCTTAGACATTTCTGTCTCCCTGGAACCCTAAGAAAATCTTAGGGCTCCATGGAACACAGCGAGAAAACCATACATCTAAAGAATGTACACATAGGCTGATAGTAGAAATGAAAGTTGAATTGCTGTTCACCCCACTACTAGTATTGCAGCCATCCTCTATTATTTCCTATGTGGTATTTCCTGATCAGCTTTGAGAATTTGTTGAAAAACGTAAGCCACTTTCTTTAACTTTTTAAGTTTCTTTTTTTTTTTCCCTCAGAAATCCAATTCAAATCTTTATTAGGTCTCATAATTCTCCCCTGCTTCCCATTGTCCTATACAAAACTGTAAGGAAATTTTAAGGAAGAGAGTTGTTATTTTTAGACAATTTATAATAACTCCTCCGAAAAGAAAGGAAATGACCAAAAGAAAAAATAGTCTCCTCAAATCCTTACAACTTAAATGAATTGGAGAAAAATGTCAATGACTATCACACATACCTGTGCTTGGTCCTGTGTTAAGAAGGGTGTTCCAGCAAATTCCATTTAAGACCCACTTGCAAATGACTTGTTTTCTCTGGAAATTCATGTAATTTTTTGTTTGTTTGTTTTTAATGCCTTTACCAAATGGTTCCAGGAGGGCTTAAGTCTTTCCTGAGAAGAACAGCAAAGCTATTGTGCCTGGAACTGGAATGACTGACAGCAAAGGAGGCCGACCTCAGCGCCCTCACACCAGAGATACAAGGGCTGCTTTGAAATCCTTGCCAACTGGTTGACAGTATTTTCATTATTTCTGTGAAGCCTCACATTGGACATCTGTTAAAGGAGCAGTACTTTGTGTCCCACACCCAGGATAAGTTAGTTGAAATAGCAGCATGCATTCTACCTATCCCAAAGCTTCCAGAGACGAAAGGCCAACAATCTACAAAAGTGACTTCCCTAAAGATGTAGAAACGAAACCCAAACAAGTTGTAATGACTCCAGATCAAACCTGACCCCTGAAGAAAATGTGGAACAACCAAAAGGAATCGCTGTTTCAGGCCTGGCTAGGAATTGTGGGGAGGAGTGTAGAGATTAAGACCCAAGACAGGCAGGGTCTATTCAACTGATGGGCAGAGTAAGTTACTAAAAGAGGAACTGCCATTTGATCTCTTTTCTCTTTAAATGCTTGTAGAGTGACCCCCTAAAGTTTTAGTACCATGTCTTGTCAATCCTTGAAAAGGTACCACTTTTGGAGAATTGCTCAGATTTGCTCCTATGTCCTCCTTCCTCTTTCACCATCAACAGTCACCAGCAGCCCCTTGAAGTTGGGAAGTATGCATTATAAGCTCATGCATAACCTATCAGGGCACAGATCTTTGTCACTTCCTCTGAAGCCTCCTCCTTTCTTTTATTTCGAATTAAGCCATATAGCCACATGAGCTTTAAATCTTGTCTTTACACCTTGTGCCTTGCACTTTATTGTGCTTTGCATTTGAATGATTTGATCTTTGTTGACACAAATTCCATCTTACTTATACTTGATTCTCAACAACATCTGCACAGCACTTGACTTTTATGGATTTTCTGATCCTTGAGTGTCAATTGAGAATTCCGTGCTTGGCTATTTTGATGACCTCTTTTGTGAAGTGTCTATGTCTTTCCCTCCCGCCCCCTTTTCTATTAGGTCTCTTGGCTTTTTCTTATTGATTTGTAGCATTCATTACATACTCTGGATAAGAATTCTTTGCCAGTCGTAAGTATTGCAAATATCTTTTCCCACTCCGTGGTTTCCCTTTTCATTCTCTTAATTATATTTTTCATTGAAAAGAAATTCCTAATTTTATATAGTCTAATTTATGATTTTATTTATGACTGCCATTGTGTCTTAAGAAATCTTTATCTAGCCCCAAATCATAAAAGTAATATTCTAAATTTTCTTCTTCAAGTATTATTTTCCTTTTCACATTTATATAATCAACCAATCATAGAAAAAATCAACTTTTTCTGGATAGGCATGTAAATATTCTTAGTTCTCAAGGTTTAGATAACAGAGAGTGAAGAGGCAGAGGGCAAAAGGGATTCATTTATGAATAGGAAGATCAGGAAAGGCTGCTTTGTTGAGCTAACATTTGAGATACCAAAAGAAGTGAGGAGGAGTGTCATCAAGATACTTGAGGACAGAGGGTTTCAAGTAGAGGAGACACTAGTTTCAGAGGCCCTCAGGTGAGAGTGTATTAGAAATATTCAAGGAACAGAAAAGAGGCCTGTGTGACTAGAGCAGAGTGAGTGTGGCAATAAATGAGACCAGAGAGGTATGGGGGACAGATCATGGAAGGCCTTAGGGCCTTGGTGAAGGAGGGTATTAGTGAGAGATAGTTTTACATAATGATTAAGAACATAGTTTCTATCAGCAAATTCTTTAAGTTCAGATGCTAGCTGTACTATTTATGTGACTTTGAACATTATATTGTACCTCATGGTGCTCTATCTTTACTATGTCTTCATATATAAAATGGGATTAATAATATCAAATTAGGCCTGAGCAAATACTGACCTTTTTTTGGCTTCTAGGTAAAGAGCTGAAATTAAAACACTTCATTTTTGAACTTGTAGTTCATGGAAGGTATTAAGCCTTTACTTGCATAAATACCAAAAATGAATTTCGTATTAACTATATAGAGGGTGGGGTTTCATACTACTATCACGAGATAATTGACAAAAAAATATCAATTATAATATTTCACTAATCAGTAATAGTACTAATAGCTAATTACAGTGGCTAATCAGTGACAGTATTTCAATCAACAAATGACTTTGCATATTATTATCAGTTTCCAATGAGACTAGAGAATAGGTCTGCATCTGACCACATATCAGAATAAACTTTCTCTCTGCCTAATTTAGAGCATTTCATCAAGGTGGCTTAAGTTACATGAATGCAGACAAATCTAGGCCATTAAGATATACAGCCTATAAAAGAAGATGGGCCTTGATGAAATAACATCAGTATTAGTGTTCTAATATGCAATACAATTAGATTTCAAGTCTAGACTCATGAAAACAACACAAGCAGACAAGTACATCGGGTCAAGATTTTAATTCAGAAAGTGGGATGAGAATAAATATTTTGTGAGGTTGTTCTTTCTTATTAAAGCATGACCTCTATTACAGAATATGTTGAGATCTTATATATATTTGGCAGTGCAACATCTTCGATGTCTTTGATTCACATCCCAAGTGAAGAGAAGCTGGGATTTATTTGGATCTCTTGTTTCCAAATGCAACATATATTGCATTTACATCTTTTCCTGCCTTAGTTCACCATTAGACCAAGACTGAAGATTACTTTTTTCTCCAGGGTAGTAAGTAAAAAAATGACTTGAGCCATATCCTCTATGCCACATTCTGAAGTAGGGGATAATAGTGATTATAAGAAATCTTGTTCCACTTTCATATATTCAGCCATCACTTTATAAAACATCTCCCATGTTGGCCATTAGAAACTCAGAGTTCTACCCTCTATCTTTGCCCTTCCCTTAAGAACAGAGTCCGGGGCAAGTAGAGTCACTGAGATGGGTTTCTGGGGTGTAGAGTCTTATTAAAGGGGTTTAAATTAGTCTCTTCTGGGGAAAATGTTCTGCTGATACTGACTCTTTGGGTACTTTTCATCCCACAAGGCCAGATAAGATGGGCCTAGAAGTTAAGTCTGTGGGATAATAAGTCGAAGAATAAAAGTCAGGGATGCTATAAACCAGGAGATATTCACATCTCCCATTCCCCTCGCTTCACCCCCAACAAGAAAGAATGTGGCATGCTGTAGGCTCTGGATGTCTTTTCTTTGATAGGGCCAGAAACTAAGAGAAAAAACCTAAGAGCTCAGACTAATCCGGGCAAAATACATTCACCAACTTGCCTGTGGGCTGCTCTAGGTCACATGGGTGAGCACTTGGGCTTGGCCAGAGCCCAACTAAATATAATATGCTTCATTGACCAATATAATTTTCTATGTATGTATTTCACTCTAGAACAGAATTCAGGTGTGCAGGGTTTTTAATCCCTCTATCACTTTATATTCCTAATAATGGCACGGATTTGCTGGACCAAAAAAGTATGTCACTGAGGACCAGCCTTTGGGCAATAGAGGCTCTCAGAGAGTGAGAGAAGCTTTTGTAGGATTTGGTGTTAGCAGAAAAAGAGATTCCTATTGAGTGCCAGCTTGTGCAGGACTTGAAATGCTGGATCAGCAAAGAGGTATGAGAGCCAAGGCCAGCTCATCAGTCAGCTCTGCCTGATGGATACAGAGGCTCTGACTGCCACTGCTCTGGAAGCTCAGCCAAGAAAAGTCAAGCCAGTAGGATGAGATCACCGTCGCCTTATTAATGTCCCATGTGTAACAAAAGTGGGTGGCAGGGAGAGCTCTCTTCCCACAGAACACTCTGTCTTATTGCCTAGTCAAACAGGGACAAGTACATTTCAAAATGTGTGACATTCTAGCAGAAGGCAGGTACAGGCCTACAATAATTTTTCTGCGATTATAAAATCCCAAAAGCTCTGAAAAAGAGAAGGCTTTTTGTAAGTTCAGGAACAAAACTCATCTGGTGGCAAAAACAGTTCTGACCATTCTTTTGTTGTGTTTCAGAGCTCTTATCCATCAGAGACACATCTGCTGTATGCATTTTTATTTTAAAATTTGGGTTTAATTTCACTCTTCGAAAAGAATTAAAGCTGCCCTGTAGGTAATAGGAAAGAGGAAGAAATGAAGAAAAGGAGGTATCCGTTTTAATTAATAATGCAATAAGAAAAGTTCTTACAGCAGATAGATCACAGTGTCTGTTTTAATGAAAAATAATATTGAAATAAAAACAGTATGTGACCAAAACCAAAATGGCAAGTAGTGGAAGATTTCCTGCAGTGATGATCAAGAACTAATTACAAGATAACAGTGCAAAGGACAAATAATGCAGATCATAATCATGTGTTGATAAAATGGATTTGACAATAGAGAAGTGAACATATACCACTAGTTTGTTGGCCATGAAGCAAGCTATAATGTACTACAAAAATTGAACATTGAAAGCAGTGCAAATATTCAGAAGGCAGATGTATTATCAGGATTCTTCAGAGAAACAGAATCAATAGAATATTATTTTTATATAATACACACATATAAATAGGATATTATTTTTATATAATATATATATATATATATAAAAATATATGGAAACTCAAGACAAGATCACTATGTTAGCACCTTGAGACAGAATTGATAAGTTTGCAGTAAGTTATTACACAGTGATGGAAAGGTAATGCACATAGATTTATAGTTTTTGTTAAATTTGAAAAATTTTTAACCATTAATTCTTTAGACATTTTTTTTGTCCTCTTCCTTCTAGGACATCAATTACATATATATTAGCTTGATATTGTCCCACTGACATTGAGGCCCTGTTCATTTCTTTTTTCAGTCTTTTTTCTCTGCTTCACTTTGGATCGCTTTTATTGTCTTAAATTCACTAATTTTCTCTTCTGTAGTGCCTTATCTTCTGTTAATCCCATCCAGTGAATTTTTCATGTCTTTCATTTGCTTTCCTCATTATGTTGATGTTTTCTTTTAAATACTTGAACATCTTTATAATAGCTACTTTAAAGCCTCATCTCTGTCATTTCTAGATCTGTTTCTATTGACTGATTCTTTTCTCCTACACGTGAATCCCATTTCCCTGCTTCTCCAAATGTCTAGTAGATAGACATTGGATGTTGAAATGTAAAATTATACCTTGTTGGGCCTTTTCTGTAAAGACTGTTGGACATTGTTGTGATAGGCCTGATCATTTCGAGGCTTGGCTGTTTCAGGGCTTATTTTTTTTTGAGACTTGTTACGGTAGGTTTAAGGGTAGCCTTTTCTTTAAAACTAGTTTAGTCTTTCTGCTAATTTGTGATCTATCTTTCTAGGGCATCTAATGAATACTCTGGTGTTCAGCAAGGACTCTTCATTCTGACTAGTGAGAACTTGAAAGTCTCCCAGTTCTGTGTGCTCTAGGATTTGTGCAGCTTGCAATTCCCTGGTCTTTGTCTGACGGTCTATGTATCTGCAGCTTACCCTTCAGCAACAGATTTATACGGTGCCTAAATCATACTTCTAGAGCTCTTTTTCCGCATTACGCCCTCCCTTCTGGTATACCTATCCTCAAATTCCAGCCACTTTCACCTGTCTGAGGTGAGTCAACAAAACCACCATGTTCTGCTTAAGATCCTCTTCTCTGTACTATGGTCCAAAAAGTTCCTCCAAGAGGAAAGCAAGAGTGATTGGAGGGCTCACGTTGCTTGTTTTCCCTCCCTTGGACATCACAGTCTTGCACTGAATGCCACCTAATGTTAAAAAACAGCCATTTAATATAATTTATCCAGTTTTAATTTTTTATAGCAGGAGGGCAAGTATGGACCCCGCTATTCCATCATGGCCAGAAGCAGAATTTGGAGGAGGTGTTTAAAATGCTGTGAATAGTGATGCTGCTTCATCATTTGAGAATCTTTCTCTTAACCCATCATTTGATATACACCTGTATCCAGATGACTGATATATCCTTTTCTCTCAGATCTCCAAGTAGCTAGAAATAAGAAACATTAATTGAATATTTGTGTGTATGTGTATATATATATATATATATACACATACATATATATGTTCATATATGTAAAACCTTTAATTTAGTTTTAACCTGCATATAATTGGAATTTTAGTGATTATTTCTATTAGAAATAAAAAATAATATTTGACTAATATTCATTTCACTATTTCATTTACCAGTTTACTACTACATAAATAAACAATATAATTTATAGTATTTAGCACACTTAATTTGAATAGTCAAATGTTTCACTGCAGATATATTAATATGCTTGCCTGTGGGGTTCTGTTCAGGCTACCATAACAAAATACCACAGACTAAGTGGCTTAAACAACAGACATAATTTCTCACAGTTCTGGAAGCTGGGAAGTCCAAGACCAAGGTGCCAGCTGATTCAATTTCTGGCGAGAACTCCCTTCGTGGGTTGTAGGTGGCTGTCTTCACACTGTGTCCTTCACATAGCACAGAGAGCAAGAGAGAGAGAGACAGAGAGAGACAGAGAGGAGAGAGAGAGAGATCTGGTGTCTCTTTCTTTTTAATAAACACACGAGTTCTGTCAGATTAGGGTCCTACCCTTATGACTTCATTTAACCTTAATCACCTCTTTAAAAGCCCTATTTCCAGTATAGTCACATGGGGGTCAAGATTTCGGCATATATAAATTTTAGGGAGACAAAACTTGGTTCTCAGCATCTACAGACTCCATTGAGGTATTTTGTAAAATACGGGATAAAAATGCGTAATGTTTTTAAAAATCTTTAAAACTCTAAATTATGAAATATCCAACCACAAAGCTTTCTGACAAGAGACTGTTGACCTATAATTTCTTTCCTTAAGAGTTGAGATTATAGAAATATTGATCCAGAAAGTAATACAATTTTAGAAAAATAAAAAAGATATTTTGAGGTTCTTTTTCCCTTAGAGCTTCCTTTTTTTTTTTTTTTTTCCTTAAGGAGGGCTGAGGCTATTAGGAACTCAGTGAAAGGGTCTAGAAATCTCAGTTATGTTTGTATTTTGGCCTCAGCATAGTCTTTATTTCCATGTAAAGTCAAGCAGGTCCTCAGATTCTCCACTTACTAGTCAAGAACAAAGCAACACCAGGGACTCCTATCATGAGCACATGCTCTTCTGGGTCCAACACTCCTATTTACTCTAGTTCTGCCACTTCCTGGCATAGTGTCATTGGGCAAGCCTCATATCCAAATAACGGTGATAACTGCTTACCTCAAGGGGTATCATGAGGACACAATATTATAATTCCCAGAAAGTACTCAGCATAGAGCTTGCCATAGAGTGGGCTCTTGATAAACGCCTAGCTATCTCTATCACTGCTTTTGTTATTACTATTAAAGGTCAGGAGGAGTAGAAATTACTTTGACCTTTTTCGTTAAGGTCAAGGTGGTTCTGAGAAGAAGGAAACTCTCTTAGCAAGTTCTCCTCCCTGTCCCTCTCACAGCCACTCTGCATCTGTCTGTGGCTCTTTGCCTGTGCCGTCTCAGAGGTGAATGAGCACTTTCTTTCTTTCAGCTTCCCCTGCATCTGTAGTACCCAAGGGACTTCACATTCACTAACCTTAGGAAAGGAAAACAAAGGAATAAAGAGCAGCGCTTCTCTGGGGCAGCTTTTTGGAACCTTGCTTTTCTGATGATGATAATGATCCTCCTCTCTTTTCCCAGAGATGTTGCCTGGAGAACCTCCAGAATATTCACCACCATCTCCAGTGCCCAGCAACACAGTCCTTTTCTGTGCCCCTGTATTCCTAAAGGTAAACAATTCACATGGCCGCTCACAGTTGATGGTTACCTTATGCATTGACCTATGGGGATCCTACTGGGATACGGGGTGACAGGAAGATGCTTTTCCCCCAGAATTAGTTCTTCATTTGCTCACAAGTGCCTGAAATTTCTGTAATTGCACTAAGCCATCTAATCCTCAATCACAGCTATTATCTAAAAGTAAATACTCTTGAGACAGTGTTTAAATTCACACTAAGTTCAAACGAACTATAACATATCTTGAGGGCAGATTTTCTTAGGGGTCACAGAGAGGTTTCATCAACTGTTTTCCTAGAGCTCTGGATAGTTCTATTCTAGGACAGATGTGTGCAGTGACAGTTCAGTAAAAACGCAGGCTACAAATTGCTGTCTGTTCTGTGTTACAGAACGCTCTGACTTAGGCTACAAGAGAACAGCCACAGAGCATGTTGAGAGCTGCCTGAAAATATCTCTGCCATCACTCCCCAGTTCTGTTGGGTTACTTCCTGTATCACACCATCAATTGTCTATCCCAGCTTCACTGACTGCCCGTATTAGGGGTATGTCTTTCATACTCATTTGTGAGAGTTACATGGGAGATTTTATGCTGGATTAAATAGAAGGGGTTGCAATATGAAAACATAATATTAGAATGAATTGAACTGGTTTCTTTTTACTTGTTTTAATGTGGCTGCTAGAAACTAACATTATATATATGACTATATTTCTATTGAATAGAGCTACCTTAGAGAACTCTAGTCATTTTTTAAAAATGAAACATATATGTACAATTTAAAAATACTTAAATTTGGGGGGTTACTAATAACCTATATGCCTTCCCTAGCCTCAAGTTCTCTTTATTAAGCATCTTAAATCACCTCTTCATTTACTGAAGACAAAAAGCTCAGATGTTTTGAGGATTAAGGAGAACAAAAGAGAGTCAGAGAAGGGGTGATGATCCCTGCCGGCAGTGTCCTTGTCATATGCTGTAAAGTGAGTTGGCCAAATGGTACTTACAGTCTGACAGGTGAAAAGAGAGAAAACAAGTCATTTTTTAATCCTAATGTCCGAATATCCCTCTCTTAATCTCTCTCTAGCATCTATCTTCTAGAAGGGCAGGAGACTGGGTTGAGAAGCTGAGTGACATTCGGCAGGTACTGGAATAAAGCCTGGGGAAGCGGGCTCCTCAGAATAAACAGGGAAGAACAAAAACAATTAAATAGAGAGTAAGCATTTGCTCATACTCAGTGGCCTGCATTAGTAGGAACCAGTGATCTCAGTCCAGGTCGGTGGGGTCCAGAGAAAGTCAAGGTAGTGAGAAGTAACCTTCATACACAGAGAATAAAAGAGTAAAGTAAACCAATGACCACAACAGTCTTCTGATGAATGATGAACAGGCTATCCACTAAGTCTTGTCTCCAGTGGTAAAGTTGCAGTATGTTATTTTTCTTAAAACATTGAGTCTTCAATTTTCTCTCTTGCTGTTCACATGTTGTCAGTTTGCCATTAAGAAGTAAATGATGTGTAAAATAGAGACGATGGGGACTCTCCTTGTCCTCCCACAGATAATATGCTGAGTGCCGACAGCAACATCTAAAAATGTGTCACTCACTTATTTCTGCAGGCACAATATTCTAGGTATTATACCAATGACAATTTTTGGGAGTTATTACTAATTATTTATTTAAAGATTTTTTCCCTAGATAAACTATAGATTCTGAGTTAATAAATGTTTTACATAATATATTGGAACATTTTGGGGGGTAAAATTTTTAAAAATATTTTATTTTGAATATGGGCTCAATTGATACATCTAGCACAACATAAATGTGAAATCAGAAATTAGGAGATTTCTAGAATAGTTTAACTTACTGAAGAGATCATTGAAAAGTTATCTATCATATTAAGATTTTAAGACTATATTATCTTCTTGGTATCTGATTTACTTTCTCTTCCCATGGTTTCTTTGTTATTTTAAGGTAAAATAATTGTGTGGCTTTTTTTTTTTCTGACACCAAATATATCATTCCGACACCAACCAATTCTCCAATTCTCTGATACCAACTGGTATCCACCAATTCAATTAGATTCTGACTAACTACCCAGTTAGTACTGACCCCACAGATTAAGGGCTCAATCCCACAAGATTGTTTCCACTTCAGACTCCAGCTACAAATGAGGTCCCCATGCTACCCACATTTCTGCCTATTAATTCAGGGTTTCCCACAATCTTCTCTCAGATAAAATAATTTGCAACGATGACTTGTAGAACTCAGGAAAGTGATTTACTTACTATTACAGGTTTATTATATAGGACATAACTCATGAACAGCCGGATGGAGAAGTGGGGCTCAGAGCTTCCATACCCCCTCTCCTGACTTACCTCTCCCAGCACCCTGATGTATTCATCGACCAAAAAGCTCTCTGAATCCAACATTTAGGGTTTTATGGCATTTCATTATGTATGCATGATTGCTTAAATCAATAGCCATTTATGACTGAACTTGGTCTCCAGCCCCTTTCCCCTCCTCAGAGGTAGGGGTGGAGGTAAAGCTAAAAGTTCTAACCCTCTAATTACACAGATGTTTTTTGTGGCAATCAGCCCCCATCCTGAAGCTATATTGGGCTCTCCATGACTCATCTCATTAGCATACAAAGCCAGTAAATTTCAAGAGTTTTAGAAGTTCAGTACCAGGAATCAAGGACAAAGACCAAATTTTTATTATACCCCAAAATGATCATGATAAATAATATTAATCATTAACATTTATTAGATGTCAGACAGTGTTATAAGTCCTGTATGGGCATTTGCTCACTGCTATGTGGTGGGGGCTGATGGTGACGGTGGGAACAATGTAACCCTTGGAGATTCTGATGTAGTAGATGTAGGGTGGGGCACAGGAATCAGTGCTTTTAGTAATCACTCTCAGTGATTCTAATTCAGGTGGTCCACAGATTACTCCTTGAAGAGACAAAATATATCTTGTTTAGTCCAACACTGCAATAAGACCGAAAGGTATGTTTTTATTTTATTATAAATCAGAAACATCTAATTTATATTCTCTAAAGCTGATAAACCTATTGTTTGTCAAACACCTGGATCCTCCTGTGGCCCACCAGGTACCTTCTGGACCTCAAGCGAGAGTCCTAGTCGAGTGGAGTGGGGTCAGAGATCTTTGCTGGTTACACTTTCCTTCCAGTGTTTAGAGTGATCCTCAAATATAGATTGAATAATTCTCACCTACCTTCACCAAAACTAAAAGTTCCCAAATTAGACTGTTGAAAACATCAACTTGACAGCTGGACCTGGGATTTCTGGGACCTCAGGTGGATTTACAGTGAGAGGAATTACTTCTTGGGAGATATTGCCAATGTTATTAATAGTTTGCCTCAGGTTATTGAGATTGATCCAAACAATTCTATCTTTGCAGGATAAATCCAGGTGGCCAGTCCATGTTGAGAAAGATAAGTAACTGATCATCAATTTCTCTGTAGATTCAGGAACTTTATGTGTAGTAAGTGGGAAGAAAACAAAAAATAAAATCTTCTCCTCACTTTTTGCTGTCCAGAAAATGAAATATGTCTTCTTGGAATGTGTGGATGATTCAATTTCCACAGCATGATGTAACTGTGGACACCCTTTTCAGTTTTTCAATATGAACTAGAAAGGTATCTCCTGAAATTATAATCATAAGAAACTGTACAGGGATACCCTCTCCCTTGACTGGGCCTGGGCACATATAGTTGGAGTAAGTAGTCTGGGATGGGTCCAGAAGTGAGGGCTATCAGGTAGATTTCTTTCCTTAATGCTGCTCCCCCAGTCATTCCACCTTGTCTGAAATTAGAAAAACATTCAGATAAATGAAGTTGTAGCTTGAAGCTCACCCTTCAAAAAATTTAAATATCCCTGAGAAGGTTAACAGTTAAGATAGCATCAATCATTCATACTTTAATATGAACTAGTTCAGTAGCTGGCACAAAAATGAGAAATTAGCATAGACATTGAGACTTAGAGAAACAGTTTTGAGGGAAGAGTCCAAAGCAAAAATGAAATCCAATAATTTCTTTTATTTCTTCTAATGCTTTATTATTGTCGCTATTTTAAACTACAAAAGTAACATGTGCTAAAATCAAACAATACAAAAGCATATAAAATGTATATTCTCCTCCTCCCCCATCTAGCCCCACTGCCATTTAAATGCCATATTGGCATTCTGTTTATTAGGTATCATTTCATTGGGCTTATTGGGTAAGTTTTTTCATATTTATACAAACTCACATTGCATGTATATTACACAGGTTACATATATAGGGTTTTAGAGTTTTTTTAATATAAAAATAAGATCATTCTACATGTTTAGTAATTTGTCATAGACATCTTTCCAAGTTAACGCCTTTCTTTCATTCTTTATAATAGCTGCATATATTCAACGATATAGTTATGTCATTATTTATTCAATAATTTCTCTGTTTATGGATATACCTTTTATTTCCTGTACTTTACTATCACAGATAATGCTTCATAATATAATAATCAATAAATTGTGATATAGTCATATAATGGAATATTACAGTTAAAATAAATGGACCAGATATATATGTAACAACATGGTTAGATCTTAAAAACCATCTTAAGTAAAGAAGTACACAAAATAAAATTACCTATTACATAAAATGTTGAATATATAAAATAAAACTATACATTGTTTACGGAAATGTATGGATATAATAACAATTTTAATAGAAAAAAAATAATGCTTCAAAAAATATCCTAGTACCTGTGTTTGCATATGCTGGTGCTTTTATTTCTGTGAGAAAGATTTATAGGGTATGCAGCAAGTTTCGGTTCCTTTTTCATATGACATGGTTGGAGTGAATTCACTAGCTTGTTTACCAGCATTTAAACACTTTTCAGTTGATCTAATTACTTAAATTCTATTTGGAAAAGATAGCGATATTAGAAAAATAATAATTTAAAATTCTTCTTCAAGAGTAACAGTTGAACAAAATACAAAATTAAGAGAAATTTGGGGGACTTTAAATAGGACGTATTTAACTTGACTATTCACTTCCCTTGCCCTAATGCCTATACTTTTATTTAGGGATGGCAAGACTTGCTTTCACTTTGAGAGCATCAGTTTTATTGATACTTTGACTCCGACTCTGGAAAATATAAATATTCCAAAAAAGATCTGAGAAAAATTTTTCTTAATGGTCCAAATACAAAGTTTGGACAGTTTATCCATCCCCCAAAAGATATAGAATAAAACAATCAGGACCAGGCAAGTCGGTGACCTTGAAATTTAAGTTCAAGGGCTTACCCAATTTTTATTTAATATAGATATCAAAGATGGAAATGTGGAGTTCAGGACACAGTGAGTGAATATGTGGACACACAATCCAGCCCTGCCTCCATGTCTGACCTGCTCCTTTGAAGGGGTTGCTTTATTTGTTCATGTATGTACTTCAAAAGCCCAGCAGGTCTAGGATGGTGGCCTTGCAGGCGGCCACTCTGGAAAATAGCCTTGGGTGCATTTTGTGATTGTGAGACCTGCTCTGGTCTAGGCTCTCCTCCCGCAACTCCAGGAAGCTTTTCTGTCTTGTGTCACTTCTCAGAGTGGCTATACTGTTCTGCTCTCCTACATCCTCTCTCTCTCTCTCTCTCTTTCTGTGTATGTGTGTGTGTGTGTGTGTGTGTGTGTGTGTGTAT
>NW_024350319.1:24456379-24554845 GCF_902729225.1 Pteropus medius | reverse complement strand
TGATTGCTTAAATCAATAGCCATTTATGACTGAACTTGGTCTCCAGCCCCTTTCCCCTCCTCAGAGGTAGGGGTGGAGGTAAAGCTAAAAGTTCTAACCCTCTAATTACACAGATGTTTTTTGTGGCAATCAGCCCCCATCCTGAAGCTATATTGGGCTCTCCATGACTCATCTCATTAGCATACAAAGCCAGTAAATTTCAAGAGTTTTAGAAGTTCAGTACCAGGAATCAAGGACAAAGACCAAATTTTTATTATACCCCAAAATGATCATGATAAATAATATTAATCATTAACATTTATTAGATGTCAGACAGTGTTATAAGTCCTGTATGGGCATTTGCTCACTGCTATGTGGTGGGGGCTGATGGTGACGGTGGGAACAATGTAACCCTTGGAGATTCTGATGTAGTAGATGTAGGGTGGGGCACAGGAATCAGTGCTTTTAGTAATCACTCTCAGTGATTCTAATTCAGGTGGTCCACAGATTACTCCTTGAAGAGACAAAATATATCTTGTTTAGTCCAACACTGCAATAAGACCGAAAGGTATGTTTTTATTTTATTATAAATCAGAAACATCTAATTTATATTCTCTAAAGCTGATAAACCTATTGTTTGTCAAACACCTGGATCCTCCTGTGGCCCACCAGGTACCTTCTGGACCTCAAGCGAGAGTCCTAGTCGAGTGGAGTGGGGTCAGAGATCTTTGCTGGTTACACTTTCCTTCCAGTGTTTAGAGTGATCCTCAAATATAGATTGAATAATTCTCACCTACCTTCACCATAACTAAAAGTTCCCAAATTAGACTGTTGAAAACATCAACTTGACAGCTGGACCTGGGATTTCTGGGACCTTAGGTGGATTTACAGTGAGAGGAATTACTTCTTGGGAGATATTGCCAATGTTATTAATAGTTTGCCTCAGGTTATTGAGATTGATCCAAACAATTCTATCTTTGCAGGATAAATCCAGGTGGCCAGTCCATGTTGAGAAAGATAAGTAACTGATCATCGATTTCTCTGTAGATTCAGGAACTTTATGTGTAGTAAGTGGGAAGAAAACAAAAAATAAAATCTTCTCCTCACTTTTTGCTGTCCAGAAAATGAAATATGTCTTCTTGGAATGTGTGGATGATTCAATTTCCACAGCATGATGTAACTGTGGACACCCTTTTCAGTTTTTCAATATGAACTAGAAAGGTATCTCCTGAAATTATAATCATAAGAAACTGTACAGGGATACCCTCTCCCTTGACTGGGCCTGGGCACATATAGTTGGAGTAAGTAGTCTGGGATGGGTCCAGAAGGGAGGGCTATCAGGTAGATTTCTTTCCTTAATGCTGCTCCCCCAGTCATTCCACCTTGTCTGAAATTAGAAAAACATTCAGATAAATGAAGTTGTAGCTTGAAGCTCACCCTTCAAAAAATTTAAATATCCCTGAGAAGGTTAACAGTTAAGATAGCATCAATCATTCATACTTTAATATGAACTAGTTCAGTAGCTGGCACAAAAATGAGAAATTAGCATAGACATTGAGACTTAGAGAAACAGTTTTGAGGGAAGAGTCCAAAGCAAAAATTAAATCCAATAATTTCTTTTATTTCTTCTAATGCTTTATTATTGTTGCTATTTTAAACTACAAAAGTAACATGTGCTAAATCAAACAATACAGAAGCATATAAAATGTATATTCTCCTCCTCCCCCATCTAGCCCCACTGCCATTTAAATGCCATATTGGCATTCTGTTTATTAGGTATCATTTCATTGGGCTTATTGGGTAAGTTTTTTCATATTTATACAAACTCACATTGCATGTATATTACACAGGTTACATATATAGGGTTTTAGAGTTTTTTTTAATATAAAAATAAGATCATTCTACATGTTTAGTAATTTGTCATAGACATCTTTCCAAGTTAACGCCTTTCTTTCATTCTTTATAATAGCTGCATATATTCAACGATATAGTTATGTCATTATTTATTCAATAATTTCTCTGTTTATGGATATACCTTTTATTTCCTGTACTTTACTATCACAGATAATGCTTCATAATATAATAATCAATAAATTGTGATATAGTCATATAATGGAATATTACAGTTAAAATAAATGGACCAGATATATATGTAACAACATGGTTAGATCTTAAAAACCATCTTAAGTAAAGAAGTACACAAAATAAAATTACCTATTACATAAAATGTTGAATATATAAAATAAAACTATACATTGTTTACGGAAATGTATGGATATAATAACAATTTTAATAGAAAAAAAATAATGCTTCAAAAAATATCCTAGTACCTGTGTTTGCATATGCTGGTGCTTTTATTTCTGTGAGAAAGATTTATAGGGTATGCAGCAAGTTTCGGTTCCTTTTTCATATGACATGGTTGGAGTGAATTCACTAGCTTGTTTACCAGCATTTAAACACTTTTCAGTTGATCTAATTACTTAAATTCTATTTGGAAAAGATAGCGATATTAGAAAAATAATAATTTAAAATTCTTCTTCAAGAGTAACAGTTGAACAAAATACAAAATTAAGAGAAATTTGGGGGACTTTAAATAGGACGTATTTAACTTGACTATTCACTTCCCTTGCCCTAATGCCTATACTTTTATTTAGGGATGGCAAGACTTGCTTTCACTTTGAGAGCATCAGTTTTATTGATACTTTGACTCCGACTCTGGAAAATATAAATATTCCAAAAAAGATCTGAGAAAAATTTTTCTTAATGGTCCAAATACAAAGTTTGGACAGTTTATCCATCCCCCAAAAGATATAGAATAAAACAATCAGGACCAGGCAAGTCGGTGACCTTGAAATTTAAGTTCAAGGGCTTACCCAATTTTTATTTAATATAGATATCAAAGATGGAAATGTGGAGTTCAGGACACAGTGAGTGAATATGTGGACACACAATCCAGCCCTGCCTCCATGTCTGACCTGCTCCTTTGAAGGGGTTGCTTTATTTGTTCATGTATGTACTTCAAAAGCCCAGCAGGTCTAGGATGGTGGCCTTGCAGGCGGCCACTCTGGAAAATAGCCTTGGGTGCATTTTGTGATTGTGAGACCTGCTCTGGTCTAGGCTCTCCTCCCGCAACTCCAGGAAGCTTTTCTGTCTTGTGTCACTTCTCAGAGTGGCTATACTGTTCTGTTCCTACATCCTCCTCTCTCTCTCTCTCTTTCTGTGTATGTGTGTGTGTGTGTGTGTGTGTGTGTGTGTGTATTTGCTATAACACTGTATAAGTTTAAGGTATACAACAGGTTGATTTGCTATATTTATATGTGGCAACATGATCATCATCATAGCTCAGCTAACACTTCATGGTTACATAATTAACATAATGTGGTGAGAACATTTAAGATCTAATCTCTTATCAACTTTGAAGTATATATACAGTACCGTGGACTATAATCACTATGCCATGCATTAGATCTCCAAAATTTATTCATCTTCTAGTTGCAAGTTTGTACCTTTAAACAACATCTATCCATTTCCCCCACCCCCTAGCTCCCGGTAACCACCATTCTACTCTCTGTTTCTACAAGTTTAGCTTTTTAAGAGTCCACATACAAGTGATATCATACAGTATTTGTATTTCTCTGTCTGAATTATCTCACTTAGTATAATGCCCTCTAGGTCTATCCATGTTGTTGAAAATGACAGGATTTCTTTCTTTCTCAAGGCTGAATAATATAATATATACCACATGCTCTCTATCCATTCATCCACTGACGAACTCTTAGGTTGTTTCCATATCTTGGCTATTGTGAATATGAGAATACAGATATCTTTTAAAGATCCTGTTTTCATTTCCTTTAAATATACACCCAGAAGTGGGACTCCTGAATCATATAGTAGTTCTATTTTTAATTTTTTGAGGAAACTTCACATTATGTTTTACAGTTGCTGAACCTATTTACATTCCCACCAATGTGCACAAGGGTTCCCTTTTCTCCACATCATTGTTATTACTTACCTTCTTGATAATGGCCATTCTAATATTTGTGAGGTGATATCATTGTGGTTTTGATCTGCATTTCCTTGAGAATTAGTGATGTTGAGCAACTTTTCATGTACCTGTTGACTATTTGGATGTCTTCTTTAGGAAAATATCTATTCAGTTCCTCTGCCCATTTTTTAATTATATTGTTTGAGCTTTTTTGTTGTTATTGAGTTGTATGAGTTTTTTACATATTTTGGATATTAACCCCTTATCAAATGTATGGTTTGCAAATATTTACTCCCATTATGTAGGTTTGCTTTTCTTTTTTTCTTTTTTCTTTTTTCCTTTTGCTGTGTGGAAGCTTTTTAGTTTGATATAGTTCCACTTGCTGATTTTTGCTTTTGTTGCTTGTGCTTTTGGTGTCAGTGAGTTTCTTAAATGTATATTTAAAAAACCTCTTATCTCATTCACTTGTCAGAATTCTTCCCTTATGGTAAGTTATCTTACCTTAAACATTATCTAGTTGTAGAGGTCACAAACTGAAGTCACCTTCTAAACCCTTGCTAAGAGGAAATAGGGTGTGTGTTGGGGAGGACTACAAAGGGACAATGAGAAAACCACTAAGTATAACTGATAGAACCCAAGTTCTGGGAAGAAAGTCTTCACATCTTCCTGCCCTATTGCCTCTCTGCCCTGGAAACTGTCTTTCATGTTATTTGTAAATAACCCCTCCCCCAAAAAAGGGGTCAGATATTCTTTTTCTTTATTACTATAGCACACTATGCTAACTAGTGTCTCAAAATTTACCACATTTCTAAGATTATAAAATAAAAGTATTAGTGCAGTCATGTTCTAATGGTACTAAGACTTTTTAGGTCCTTAATTCCCTAATATAAAACCAGATTTACTGTATAGTCTCACTGAGCCATGGGCAGTGTGATTCTGCTCCCAAAGTACACACCAGTCTCTAGGTACTAGACAAATAATTTTCAAACTACACAACTGGACTGCTCTACTTTCCCACAAAAATCAAGTAGACTGTCCCACTCTAGCTTGGGAGTCCTGTACATATTTCTAATCCAACATAGTAACAGAAAGCACAGAGATCAGTATCAGCCTACTAGATTATTCATGTCCAGATTCAAGGACTACGTTCTAGTTATCTTTTTATTTTTATCTCCCAGTACAGTGCCTTGCACACAGTATGTATGCAACAAATATTTGTCAAACAGTTGTTAAATGAAAAGATGAAGCGGGAAAGGAAACCAACAATTACCGAATGCCTACTACATGCCAGGCTCTGGGGTAAGTTCTTTGCAAAAGTTATTGCGTTATTTGGTATTTGTCAGTGTGTTGCATGGTGTACGGCTCCAGGAATAGCACTAGTACTAATGAAGTCTATAGGAAGATGCATTTCAGTTCAGTATTAAGAACTTTAGATTGTCCAGAGCTGACTAAAGATGTAGTTAGCTGCCTCAGGGAGGGTGAGTTCTTTGTGACTATACTTGGATTAAAGATGTTATATGGAGATCCAAGCAGGAGTGGGGCCTGTCAACCAGATCAGGGTCCCATGCTCAGATGCCTACAGAATCCAGGGAAAAAGTATAAATGAGAGAAGAGGCCTAGTGTAAGAAGTACTCACTTCTCACTCAACTCCAAGTAAAATAGTTACAGCATCATGATAACAGTAGCTGGCCTTCAGCCTTTAAATTGGAAATAGGGGGTAATGGGGCCTGTGCATATTTCTTCTAAAGAGCACAATTACTATTTAACACCAATAGGTTTTATGCAGAAATATGCGTCCCGGAATTCAGGGAACTGGTGAAAAATGCTGATACCCTGACTAATGCTATTCCTATAAATAATAAAACGTCATTTATGTCTGATCCAGGAGACTTAGTATTCACAAAACCATAGTGGGCTGACTTGTTAGCTTGTAAATAGAGTTAAATTTCAGCTGTGTGATTCTTGACTAGCAACTGATTAAGTTATCAAGAATCTTAGATCAACAGGCAAAGAGAGGGTGCCAAAGTGGCTGGGTAATGAATCCTGAATATCAAGGGGAAATTGTGTTGCTGTTATGCAGTGGAGTAGAGAGAACTACATCTGGAATCCCAGGGGCCTCTGGGTGCATGCACCCTTGAGAATGGGTCCAATAAGAAAGTCAATGGGAAACAGCAGCAATCCAATAAAGAAAAGACAACTGAAGATTCAGAGTTTTGAGAGTAAATGTTTAGACTATTTCACTAAGTAAAAATAGGGAACTCATAGTGGAATAAGGAATTTATAAATATCACATATGGATCTTGAGCAGATACAGAAACGAAGACCGTGGCAGTTCTGCTTATTTTCTTCCTAGCTAATTTCTTTTTTAATCTTTCCTCTTTTCCCCTTATTGGTTACTTACATAATAATACAGTCTTTAGGTTCTCCTATGTCAGATAGGATTATGACTGTACTAGAAGAAAAGTCAGCATCATCCAGAGTTGAATACGTCTGCCATAAATGGACATCAAAACTCCTGAGACTTTGTGCTTTTATATTTGGGGGGAGAGTGTTAGCGCATCTTTATTTGTATAAAGGATACTTGTCAGGCATAAGCGTAAAGATGTTAGTGTTGAGGTGTGAATGTTCAAATATATATGTAGGATATATGTAGGGAGAGAGAGAGAAGGGAGAGTGTGTTTGTGTGTATTCATGTGTGAATGCTGACTAGTCAAAGGAGATAGATGGTGTTGGTAATTTACCTATTATCACTCAGCTCCAAATCCACTCTTATTTACCAGCTGGCTTCCTGTTGGGTTCGCTAACAGAGGGCATTAGAAAAAGGCAGGAAGAAGGGAAAAGAGAATTCCTTCTTCCTGTTTGCTGTTTCTGTCAGCATTACTCTTAGCAACAGCACTTCATTCCAGCACTGTTAGTTATTTATAAACTCCAGCCTCTCTCTGGTACCCCCGGAAGCGGTCACATTTCACTGCTTCTGAGGTGTCAGCACCAGCCGGGCAATCTCCCCTCTCAGGAATCTGAACCCCAGAGCCATGACTCTTCTCCAAGCTTCTAGATTCTGATAACCCCAAGTTTCTTTTTGTTTCCGCCACCTGTAGGAGTGGTAGCTGTTTCCTGCACTTATCTCTGTGTCACCCCACTGATCTCCTTTTGCTCTGTCATCCCTCCAACCCTTGTGTAACCAATTTCTCATATTAACTTTTCTCTGTTGAAGTACCGAGTGCAATTTCTATTTTCCTGACTGGACCCCGACAGACATAATTGACTTTAAGACATATTCTTTATTTATATTTCTATCGGAGAATTGCACTTAAAGCTGATACTTTGATACTTAAAACTGCCAGTTTGATTTTTATAACTTCACTTGAGGCATGAAGTCTGATGGAGAAAAGAAGTTAAAATTATGAGCAAATGTGGGTTTTAAGATAACATGAATTCCTGTTACTACACTATTTCCTTTCTTATTGTGTTACAAGTGTTTCTTATAAACAGCATTTGGGGACTTTTTTTTTTTTAAGTTCGATCACTCAATTTCCGATTTTAATAGGCAAATTCAGTCCATTCACAATTAGTGTAGAAACTGATATACTTCATTTTAATTCTTACATTTACTCTGATATTTTAAAAAATTAATATCACTGTTGTTTCCTTCTTCCTTTTCCCTATTTTTCCTGGTGTGGCCATCCTAATTCTCATCCCTATTTCCCTAAATAATCAAAAGTTAACTACATGACTAAAGAAAAGAGTAGGGCTTTTTTTTCTTTAAGAAAGATCAGGGTTTTAAAATGCTGTTTTTCTGTTGGTCGTGATCTCATTCACATGGTTCTGCCAGGAGTCTTTTAGAGAAACTAGGTTGGCAGAAGAGATTCAGAAGCTGTCATCCTGGGTGCTGTAGACTCCACAATGGAGAGATTGTTTTGGCTATCCATTAGAAACTCTCACTCCACACACCTTCTCTAAAATATAAAGAAAAATAAATTAAATGGAAAATGCTTGAAATCAAAAAAGCTCTGCTATGAAAAGAGTTTATGAACTGCATCAATGTGAAAGTTGTTGTATGCCTTTATATTATAGTCTGATGTGGCTGCGGGATGATTTTCTATTATCTCTCAGGAAAGCATAGCTTATACTGGCAAAGTCCTGTTCATCCTTTGAGAAGCAGCCCAAGGATCTTTTCTGTAAATCTTTCCCTGACCGCCCTCTCCAAACTTGCTTCCTTCTTTGTGCCCTCTCAGTGTCTTACGCATGCCTCCATTACAGCCCCTAAAACATTGTTTTGCAATTATTGTCCTCTGCTCAAGGCTACATGCTGTTTGAGGACAGAAAATTTTGGTTCATTCATCGTTTTATCTCCAGCATCAGTACTTAATAAATGCTTGTTGAGTAAATGACTGATCATCTCACCAATGGTAAACGGTTTATTTACAGCGACGTATTTCTGGCATCGCTTTCATTTTTGCTTTTTTCCTAAAGCAGCAGAAAAAAGCAATTTTAGAGTTAATGTTGCCTCTAAGGAATATAAATAGAATCTCCAGTAGTCCTGTTAATAATATATTCCCCTAATCTTTTGAGAATTTGGGTTGGGGTTTTTCTGCAACCTTGTGTCTCTGCTCCTCAAAGATTCTTTGGCAGATTCCTATGTGTGTACCAGTAACTAGTATTTGAAGTCAATTTCTACCTTCTTGCTCAATGGGAGCAAACACTGACATGTAGACTAACTGGTAGTCCCACTAACTAAAATCATTTCCAGTGAGACATTCTCCAAGCTAATCTAGTTTTTGGTAGTTTGAAGCTTTTTTCCCCCTCTTTTTTCTTTTTCCAGAGATGCACCCATGAACCCCCTTCCTTTAATCTAAAGTCATCTTCTTAATTTCTTCTTTCACAGGTTAAGGCTTTTATTTAGCATGACAGCAACTGAGTGTTCTCCAACTCTGACTGACATTCAACTTGATTATAACTTCAGTCAATGCCTAAAATCAATGCAAAAAAAGTGAAGTCAGAAGATTTGAAATATAAATCCATTAAGGCCTGACGTGTTCTGGAAATTTTCGTGAACAGCAACACACAGTCACTCTCTCTTCCAACTATGAAGATAACACTGTGAATTTAAAACTGAAATAAGTAACTTGGACCTCCTTTGTAATAAAGTCATCATTTTAGAAAATGCAGAGAAACCATTAGGAAGCAATTTCCATAAATTCAAAGGCTCCTCATTACAAGAGTAAAGATAATTTATTTTCATTTTCTTAGCTGTTACAGAAGGAGGTGTGGGGGAGGGAAAAAAATTTCCTCTACACTTCTAAGTCTTTCTGGCTGGCCTAATAATAAAACTGACATGAGACAGATTAGCAGGAGAAAATAACCAAATTTATTAGATATGTAGGTACAGGGTTTCCATGAGAATATAAGATCTGTGAACAATTTGGGCAGTTGAGGCTTGTTTGCCATCTTGAGCTAAGAAGAAGGAGCTGGTGGTCTGGACTTCGAATGGAAGGTAGGCAATTCACAAGTAGATGAGAAGGAGAAACATCTGGTAAACCAATTCTTGCCAGGCCACCCAGAAACAATGGGACACACAGAGGAGTCTGACAAACAGATTTTCTGGGTCCCTCCCGGTCTGCCGCACTTAGTTCACAATAAACTGTAGTTAACTATGATAATAGGTCTCTTCCTGGACCAGGTCCTCTATCAAAATTCTTTTAGGCAGTTTTAAAGAAAGATGAAAGGTTCTTCCTTAGTCTTTAGTTTCTTAAAAATAAGCAGCTTAAAATGACCAGTATCCCCCCAAAAGGCATGTTTTGGGGTGGCAAAACTCTGCTCCACCTCAGAGATAATAGCCAGAAGATATTTCGAAACTGGTCAAGCAGATCTCTTGCATTTCTGACTATGTCAAAGGTATTCTTACTGCTTATGACCTGCACCTTCCTCCACCACGAGTGCTCTCTCTGTTCCCCTTCTGTCTCAGTACTGAAGTCTCACCTGATTTTTCCTTCAAGACCGGGCTGCAGACCTGCATCCTGGACCAAGACCATCGGTTTCTATTACACAAATTTTATAATTTCAACATTCTATTTGTTCATATTGGATTTTGTGCTTGTTTATTTTCAAAGAACTTTTAATCACGTAAATGGTTATTGTTAATGGTAGCGGAATATGCTACCCCAAAATATTCCACTTTGGTATATTGATTTTGAGCTATAGATACTTGAAAAACAGTAAATGCAAGGAGAGACTTTTTCCAAACTCGCCTTACCTGCCTAAAGACAGAACCTCCAAAAGGAACTCAATTGTCATAGACCCTTCCTTCCCCAGGAGTTTCATCAAAAGATTGACTTTTATCATAGAAAAGACTTTGCCACAATCTATCATACCTCTCATCTATTCTTCTAAGGACCCATTCATTTTTTTCTAAAAATCATTTACTCTCCCCTAAGAGGCCTACATCCCCCTGCCCCTTTTTCTGTTAAGATAGTATTTAATCCTGAATCTTAAAGCTATATATTTGAGTCACTCATTTTTCCTGGGTATCTCCCATGCATAGATGAGGTAAACAAGTTAATAAACTTTTTTGTTTTTCTCTCGTTACTCTGTCTTTTATTATAGGGGTCTCGGCTAAAAACGCAGAGGGTAGAAAGAAAATGACTTTTCCTCTCTTACAATTTTTAGAATGATACATAAGAAAAACTGGTCACAAAATTGATTTTTCTAAATCATCTTCAATGCATTTTTAGAAAAGTTGGAAAAAATATGCCCAAATATTAAAGTTAAAAAATTGAAAGAATAGGTTTATTGAAAATCCACCACCTTTCACCTAGATCCAGTACTGCCTCACACTTTGGGGGGCCCTTTTGGTCCTCCAGCTTTGCTCCTCCCTAAAGCATAAGGAGTATTTAGGGAAAGTGGCACACCCATCTGAGCTCATCTCCTACCCACAGCCCTTGGCTTTTATTTCATGCTTCAGGTATCCTAGACCCTGGAATTCCTGCTACTTTCATCTTTGGGGAGGTTCTGACTTCCCGAAGTTAGACTATATCCGCTATGCACATCCTTGGCCCAAAGGTGGCCAAGAAACAGCTGTTCATGGGATTAGGGAGCTGTGGTATGGGTGTATCTAAATCCTTGGTTAGAACCCTTAAATAAAAGACAGATTAATAAGAGAAAAACAAACGGAAGTTTATTAACACGTATACTTCATGTACACACTGGAGATACCCAGGGGAAAATGAGTAACTCACAGGCTTACGAAGAACTTGAGTTTATATAGTATTTTAGCAAAGGAACAATAAATGTTTATAGAACTAACAAGACAGAGGAAAAAAAAAAACCTTGAGTCTTTAGGGGCTCAAAGCAAATATATAGGAAACTGATGGTAGATAAAAACTGGTTCGTAAAGTTTGTAGATTCCTCTGGTGCCATCTCTAGGCAGATAGGATCTAAAGTTATCTCTGGGGGTTACCTTTTGTCCTTCCTGGTAGAAAGAGGAGGAAGGATGCCTTTGAAAATTTATGTCCTGCTTTTAGGCAAATAGAGGGAAGGCAAGGAGCTTTTTTTGTATCTGCTTCTTCTCAATTGCCTTCAACTCAAAATAATCCTCATGAAAAAGTGGCATATTTTGAGGGGTGGCATATCGTGCTACCCTTCAGATGGTGTTTGACTTCATGACCTGAAGTGTTCACACACGTGTGCATAAGGCCCCTTATGATGCAGGATGGCCCTAGGAGTAGGAAGAGAAAAGGGTACTGGCTGCAGGCCAGGAGACTAGGGCTAGCTAGCTCTCCTTGCATTGCTATGTTCTAGCATAAAACTTGTAGAGGTTTGTAACTTAAATTTGAACTTGGTCAAAGTAAAAGATGGAACATATATTATTATTTTGCTAGTTTGCTTTAAAACTTTAAATATTTAGATACATGGTATACGAGCTTCCATTTGCATTTTTGCCCCAGGCTGTGTAGGGTTAGAAACAGGCTTGCTTAAGTATATCAATTATAGTTAAGCACTCTGGCTTGCTCTGTCTATCTATCCTCTCTCTCTCTCTCTCTCTCTCTCTCTCTCGATATATATATATATATGTATATATATATATATGTATATATACACACATACATACATACATACATACATACATACATACATATATACTTATCTATTATCTATCTATTATCGTCTATCTAAGCAATGTGCTGTTTTAAAAAAATGCTGGACCATTTGAAAGTATGTTGCAGACAACATGAAACTTCATCTCTAAATACCTCACCATGTGTTTTTCTAAGAACAAGGACATTCTTCTATATTACCACAATACCATATCACACCAAAGAAGTGTAATGTTGATATAATAAAATTTTTTAATATATAGCCTACATTCAAATTTTCTCCATTGTCTTAAAAATGCCTTGTTGGGGGGGTTTTGTTTTCAGTTTTTTTTCCAATCTAGGATCTAATCAAGAAAACCCATTATATTTGTTTTTCATGTTGTATAGTAATAAAGTGATGAAAATACCAAAATAGCCTTTCTCCTAAATAGAAGTCCCATTAGATTGTTCACTGTAATTGGTGGAAATGTTAAAACATCAAACACATTTTATAAAAATAGAATGCAAAGTCTTCAAAATTTTAAGAGGTTGTGGGGGAGAATATATACCAACAGACTTCGAGCTTCAATTTCAGTTTTTTCCAAGACTGTTATGTCTAAATGATATGCATCTGCTTTTCCTTTTGTAGGCTTTACACTAATCCTAAAATTTAGGAGGAATAAAGGCAATGTCAGATGAGGGCATTTTTTTAAGTAAATAAAACTTTAAGTCAGTGTATTCACATGGTTTTAATTGAACAAATTTATACTTTTGCACATTTGCAGATTCTTGCAGTATTCAGCACTGATTTCCTCAGCTCTCTCTTGGCCCAACTTTTTTTGTGTCCTCATGTGCATCAGTAAAACACTGATGTTTGTGGAAACTCAGTCATTTCCTGATAGCTCATTCTGTTTCATGGCAACACAGTGTAATGTTATAAGCAATTCCCTCATAAGATTTTATGCAAGAATAAAAATATTCTTAACAAGAAAGACATTAAACAGACAGATATGGGGTATTAGAGATGAATACCCCTAGATATTCATTTGGAGTCTTCAATATATTTTTATTTGAGCCCAAGAGTCCATCAGAAAACTGACTTAAAAATATTTACAAGTGCAAGAAAATGAGAAAAGAAGTAAAAAAGGCCTTTTCAGACACAATCCTGACTTCCCAAAGATTAACTTCAAATGGTTTGCTTTACTTTAAAGGTATAAATAGTTGAAGATCAGGAAGATAATACAATGGTCCCCTTATCCATGGTTTTGCTTTCCATTATTTCAGTTACCCGTAGCCAATTGCAGTCTGGAAATATATTAAATGGAAAATTCCGGAAATAAACATCTATAAGTTTAAGTTGCACACTGTTATGAGTAGAGTGATGAAAGATTCACACTGTCTGGGATGTGAATCATCTCTTGGTCCCGTGTATCCATGCTGTCCACGACACTGTCCGCCCATTAGGCTCTTGGTAGCTGTCTGGGTTATCAGATCAACTGTCGCAGATATTGCAGTGCTTAAAAAGTTCAATGAAATAAAACCCTCATTTTACTTAATGTCCCCAAAGCACAAGAGTCGTGATGCTGTCAATTTGGATATGCCAAAAAGAATCTGTACGTTACTTCCTGAAAAGGTACGTATGTATATGAAAAAACATAGTATATACAGGGTTCAGTACTATCTGTAGTTTCAGGCATCCATCTGGAACATATCCCCTGAAGAAAAGGTGGTACTACTATATTGTAGCTATATAGAAATTTAATATTTAATGAATATTTGTGCATCCAAGTCAATACTCTTCAAAATGTAGTTCATAGGCAGGTGCCAAATAGCAAATTATTTCTTATCAGTAGGTAACATAAATTTCTAGGCTCAAGATGGAGCCCCTCCTGCCATCATGCCATGTCAGCAAACAGAAACTCAGTTAACTCACTTCCCTACAAACGCTTCACTTAGCCAGAAACACAATATATCTAGTCAGCCAATCCCAAAGCCAAGCCAGCTCTGAGCTGTATTCTTATCTCTGTGCTCTTCCTCACCTCAAACAAGGTCACCTATGTGGCCCCAACCAATCAGGTATTTTCTACTTTTCTTTTCTCTGTTCTTTATTCTATAAAAGCTTCTTGCCTTCTGCCCATTTTGCAGTTCTCTGAAAGGAGACTGTCAGTTTCATAAGTGTTAAGTAAAGTTTGTATCATCTCAATTGTACTTGTTAATTATTTTTAACACAGTCTATAAGGAATTAAGTAATAAATTGAGAATAGCATTTAGAGATTTATAAAGCAATATGTCTGGTTTTATATGTGCTGAATCTAAGAGAAAACTTGGATTGTATTTTTATGTTTTTTAGTCCATTTTTTTTGTTACTTTTTCTTGATATGTTTTATAAAAACATGTTTTTATGATGGATCGGAAAAAGAAAATCTGGTTCCTCACTTCAGATAGTTTGAGAAACACTGTCTTGAAAATGGTATCTGGCAGGAGTGTGGAGTGTGTGTTTGTACGTGCGTGTGTGTGTGTGTAGGATTGAAGGGAGAGAGAGGTGAAGCAGAAAGTTGTAGATCAAGTAAATATCATCAATTAAAGAGTTAGAGTTTATTTTTAATAATAAAAGACCACATATATTTTAGGCATTGTCCTTACTGTTTCCCAATATGATGCAAATGAAGGGATTCAGAATGAGCTCCCCTCCAAAAAAATATGCCACTTTGGCATGAGGATTATTTTGAGCTGAAGGCAATCAAGATCCAACAGACTCAGGAAAAGCTCTTTATATCCCAGCTAACTGCCTAAAAAAATTAATTTCTCCATTTTTAGGGGAAGTCTGTAATTATAAAGGAAAGTTTACTAGAAAGTGGAGGGAGCTGTACCAGGAAGAGTGCTACTACCAGAGATAACTTTTTTAACCTAAAAAACGTATCTGCTAACAGGACAACCTTTGTTTACTAAACATTTCCTTCTCTCACCTTCCCACTAATTGCTTCCCCGCCCCTCCACCCCCCCCTGGAAGCCCCACGACCCCATCCCTTTCCTTAGCTCAGTGTGGTATATAAGCCTCAATTGCCTGGCTGTCTTTTGGGTCTTATATTTTTGTGGGGACTCCCATACACATATGTAATTAAATTTGTTTTTCTCCTCTCAATCTGTCTTATGTCATTTTGATTATCAGACCAGCCACAGAACCTAGATAGGTAAAAGGAAAAAATTTTATTCCCCTACAAAAACAAATTCATAAGCCAGCAAATGGGTTAGATAATCTTCTATTATTATTTGAAACCATTTCTAGGAAACAAATGAAACAACAAAAGATGTGCCAGGTCACAGCACTTGAATGTTTTTAGTATTTTTTCTCTCTGGTTTATTTTCTTCCTCTCCACTCATTTTCTCTTACAGTGACCGCACTGTCCAACAGTGGCTTCCCATGTCACAAATGTAGGGGAGGGAAAAATAATTTTCCCTTTACCCTTCTAAGTTCTTAACTGGGAACCTCGTAACAAAAGACCGATTAACAAGAGAAAAACAAACAGAAGTTTATTTACATATGTGCCTCATGTATATTTGGGAGATATCTAGGGGAAAATGACTAATTCTGAGAGCTGGCTTAGAATTCGGGCTTAAATACCATCTCCAGCTAAAGACAGAAGAGAGAGGGTTTGGAGGAGGCCAGTTATGGGAGGTGACTAGTAAAAGTATGGTAAACAAGAGTGAGGTTTGTTATGCAGGTTTAAGTTGGTGCCTTCTCCATAGATACATGTTTCTTGTAATTTAGTTGCTCTTCTCTTCCTGGTATAGAAAGGGAGACACCCTCACAAATGGAGATTTCCTTATACATATAAATATAAATTTCCCTTACAAAAGGCTAACTGCTCTATTTTCAGATCTTCTCCTGTGTCTGCTGTTTTTCAAAATAATCTTATGCCAATGAGACATATTTTCCAGCAGCATATCCTTCCACCTTTCACTAATCAGGGTCAATATCCATATTCACTTCACTTTTGCCTCAAGGTATTTCATCAAAATGTGTGAATCGTCTGCCTCTTTCTCATTAACTAGTCTCGACTGGTCTATCTCTTTTACTCTTCTAAGCCATCCTTTTTCTTTCATTTCCCTCTGCTCGTCCTTCTGCCATCAGAGGAGTTCCTGAAATCTCATTTTCTCCAAAAGCCTTACTTCCATTAACCTCATCCCACTCAGAATGCTCCATTTAATGATGTTACTGTTTAGATATATTTGGTATGATTTAAAATTTTATGTAACAGTTTGCAGTTATGAAGACATGCCCCTGCTGGCCACCCACTTCTGCAACACAATCCCTTTGCATTTTAAAGTCCTATAGAATAGTTACCTTTGTTCTACTACCCAAAACAGTAGCCATTATCTATTTAAGTTCAAGTATTTAAAATTTAAATAACATTAAATGAAATAAATTAGATGACATGAAATAAAATTTAAAATTCAGTTCCTCGGTTGCATTAGGCAGATTTCAAGTTCTTGATGGCCATGCGTGTGGTTAGTTGCAATCACATGGGACACTATAGATATAGAATATTTTCTTCATAGTAGAAAGTTCTATTGGATAGCACTGTTCTAGTATTCTCCACAACACCTGTCATAGCTCTCTGTTTACAGAAAATAGTCAACAAATGATATGTATCAAACAACATAGAACACCTATTATTACTAATATATTACTAATATCAAGAAAAGTCACATTTATGAGATCTTATTTAAAAAAAGAGATTGACATTAAGAGAACTTAAAAAAACACCAACAATAAAAATGAAAGAGAATAGCTACCTGTCTTATCTATTTTCGTAGTTGTGTGTATGAGATTCTTGTGAGACTAAAAATGAGAGCCCCTATGAATTATAAAAGCTTAGCCGAGTATGAGATATTGTTAGCAATAATTACAACATGAATAACAATTTTGCTATTATTCCTGGTTTTAAGATAAAAGGAGAAGAAGTAGATATTTGAAATTGCTTGAGAGGCACTGGACCCTTTCTTTCATTATTTTTTCTCCTTATATTTTGCCATAGAGTTTGCAGATTCAGTCTCTACAGGGGAGCTGAACATACAGGAAACAACTAGAAATGCTACCTTCAGAAGCATGTGCCTTGAAACAAAAGCTTTGAGCCCTGCGACTAGCTGAGCTTGTGGACAGGAACGTTTCCTCATCTGATGAGCAGCATCCTTGGGTTCTGAATCTCATCTCTAATTAGAAAACTAGCTGTTCCAGGCAGAGAGGCCACAAACTCTCCAGGGCTTCCCGAGGGACTCCGAATTTATGCCTGCCCTCCAGCACTGACATTGGACCATCATTTACTTTTTCTCCATTCCTTTTTCTTTTAAATCGAATGCAGGAATCACAAAATAACAACTTCTGGGAGGATAGACAAAATGGTTTTGCTCAACAGAATGTAGAGTTTTTACAGAAAAAAGAAAAACCTGCTGTTTCATGTATAATTGAATAAAAACATAAGGAATGTCTTTATTGGTGTTACTGTAAGCAGCATAGAAAGACTATCAGAGTTGGGAGAGGCATTAAAAATTACTTAGCCCAAAGATAAGACAATCCCTGCTGAGAAATCTCTGCTTAGGAACTACATGTATTTTACTGAATGTCCTAGCAGGAAATCAATGCACACTCCAACTGGGTAACTGCAAATGACTATTTATAAAATTATGGGCAGGGTTATGGAAACCAATAAGGAATTTTGTAGTACTTTGAGACTAGCAATATCAGTGAGTCCCTTATTTTACCTGCATCTGAAGGAGCAATGGAAGGAAGCGATTCTGTCTTCGTCGGCTGGGGTTGCTATAACAAAACACCATATACTGGGTAGCTTAAACAACAGAAAACTGTTTCTCACAGTTCTGGAGGCTGGGAAGTGCAAGATCAAGGTGCTGGCAGATTTGGTTCCCAGTGATAACTCGCTAACTGGCTTGCAGACAGCCGTCTTTTCACTGCGTCCTCACATGGCAGAGAAAGAGTAAGCACTGGTCTCTTCCTTTTCTTATAAGGCACTAATCCCAGCTTCATGACCTCCCCTAAACCTAATTGCCTCAAGAGGCCCAACTTCCAAATACCATCACTTCGGGGCTTAGGGCCTCAACATATGAATTTGAGAATGGGGGGACACAAACATTTAGTTTATAAAGTAGCAACAAGGAGAGGGCTGCCGGACTGGAGCTATCACTTTCAATAGAGGGATGACAACAATCCATGGCAGTATGACATAAAGAGAACCAAGGGAATAACTGTCCTGATCTCACTCTCTACCAGTCCTCCCACTGGCCAAATCCAACAAGAAGCAGGTGGATGAGGTGACCAGTTGATGTGGTTCATGTTGGTTGGCATTCTTTGACACAGAGATGGGGGGTGGTGGATAAGGATCTGGATCAGCAAATGGAAAATATCCAGTTAGCCTCTCGGTCTACTTACTCTCCTAGAATGACTAAATGTGATCATGTGTAGAAGGCTTTTAGTAGAGTGCCTACAGTGCTATAGAAACTCAAAAGGTCCTAGTGTGCTGGGTATAAATTTTGCAGTCCCAGAACTTATTACTCAGGTGTGCACATATTCAATTTTTTTAAAAAATAAATGTTTAACAACTGAATGTGGAGCTCAAGTTCTCAATTCTGTTGAGTAGATTGCAGAAAGCATAATGTTACCAAATTATTATGTTAATCATTTTTCAAAATTTTTATTTTCTTTAGATAAATTGCCACATTCAGAGTTTTCCAGGCCTGATCTAAATTTCCGGAAGGGTCTTATGAGTTATGTAGGAATTGGTAGCGTATGGCTCACTGCCATCCTTTGGCCTCTTCTATGATATTGTCATCTATTTTTTCCAGTTCTGTGTTTTATGACATGCACTTTAGACTCTGAGACTTTAGGCTTTATCCTTAATATTCACAATCAAGCTTTAGAATTAAATGTAAACAAGCAAAACCAAAAATATTTCAGCCTCAGTTGCCCCCTTGGCTAGATATACATATGCAATGAAGGATCTGTAGCACACAGGGCAGTGTCAAATGTCATAGAATTCTGCTCGAAGTAACTGATTAAATAACAGAGGTAATATTTAATCAAGGACAGCTATTACTCTATTTATTATAATACTGATTTTTGGAGTGATTCATATTTATTAGGAAATGTATAAAACTGACTGCCCAATAGCCACACATAAGTGATATTCGACCTACTTTATCAGGAAAGACTTTAATTTTCTCAGAAGTGTAAGTTTGAGGTTTGGCTGTCCTCTGAGTTTCTGCTTCCAGATAATAATTCTTTTTCTCCTTTGGCCTCACTGATACGAAAATGGGAATACGTTTGCTGGAATCTCTGGGATCCAGTTTGGTATATGCTGCAAGGGGATAAAACCAATGATAATACTCTGATTTTTTAAATGTATTCTGGAAGGACATTTACACAGCTTCAAATGCTCTGAATATCGGAATTTTGACATTTTGAAATAAGATTAATATGGCCTGAGGATTGTGCCAATATTCAAACTGAGAAAGAATGGTACTGATTCTACATTTGAAGGTTATCACCTAAATCTAAGTAATGACGAAGGAATGTGGAACCACTGTAGCTGTGGGGATTTAGTTAATATCTCTGCCCTACCTGGTTAATTCTGAACAGCAGAGAGCCCAAAGTTTAATTCTCTTGTTCATGTTAACTTGTGCGCAGTAAAAAGAAAAGAATGATGAACATTTTGTCCTCAACATGCACACCCAGAGTGCAGTAGTAATTAATGCAAGATCTTAACTTACTGAGGGCTTTATCAAATTATATAAAATAGCAAGTATTTATATACATCTTCATTGCTGGAACACAATGAATTTTCAATGTGTTACTGTTGTCTGCTCTTGAGGGGTAGTTCATCAAAGTAACAAGAGAAGAACCAGTATAAATGATAGCGAGATTATAAGAGCAAGCACATTTTTAGTGCTTTCTCTGTACCAGGCTCTGGGATAAGCACTTTACCTATATTAACTTATTCAATTCCCCAAACGACCTATGATGTAGTTACTATTTCCATCGTGCCCATTTTGCCGATGAAGAAACTAAGGTAGTCATCCGTTGAACTAATATTTACTGGATAGATACTGTGTACCTGATACTGGTCTAAGAATTAAAAACGTATCGTGGAATTTACCCACCTAGTGGTGAGAGACAAAAAATAAACTATAAATATGTAAATCATATGATAAGTTAGAAAGTGATAAGTGATACAGAAAAAAGTAAAACATTAAAGAAGGAAAGGGTTCTATGTTTGTGTGTGCATGTACAATTTAAAGTAAAGGATGATAGGGAAAGCCTTACTGAGAAGGGGACTTTTAGTAAAGACTGAGCAAAATGAAGAGAGACCTATATAAACCTCTGGGAGAAGAGCATGCCACAAAGAGTAAACTGCCAAATGCAAAAGCCCTGAGTTGGTGCCTGGAGTGTTGCAACAAAGCAGGGAGGCTCCTGTGGGTGGAGTGAAGCAAGTATGTGGGGGTGGAACAGAAGAGGTCAGAGAATTAGGAGAAATAGCCAAGTCCTGTGAGTCTTGCAGATGTTAACTTTTAGGGAGCTGAGAAGCCTTGGGAGAGTTTTGAACTGAGAAATTACATAATCTGATTTGTGCTGTAAAAGTATCATCTATACGCTATATTGAGAAGAGACTGTGTGTGGGCAGGCACGGGATAGGGTGCTGGTAGGTTAGGGCAGAAACCAGAGAAATGGGTTGGGAGGCTACTGCAATATCTTGGGAAAGTAATGAGAAGAGCTTGAACCAATGCGATTACACTGCGGGTGGTGAGAATCATCAGATTCTGAGTATATTTTGAAGGTGGAGTTCCTAGGAATTACTAATAGATTGGATATGAGGTAGAAAGAGAAGAGTAAAGGACTCTAAACTTTGTGGCCTGACCCACTGGAAGGGTGAGTTTGTCCTTGACGAAAGTTGGGGATGACTAGAGAGGAGCGGGATTGCTAAGATCGAGAGTTCAGTTCATATCAAGACATCGCTGGCAGGCAGGATACTGTCCCCCAGAAGGGCCGTCCAGGTCCTAATTCCTGGAACCTGTGACTGTGTTTGGTGATCTGGCAAAGGAGAGTTAAAGTAGTAGATGGAATTAAGGTTGGTAATTAGCTGACCTTAAAATAGGGAGGGTGTCCAGTGTTAACCAGGTGTAATCAATTTGAATGTTTTTAAATGTAGAAGAGAGAGACAGAGACAGAGACACAGACACGGACACGGACACAGACACAGACACAGACACAGACACAGACACAGACACAGACACAGACAGAGGAGTCAGTGTGATGCAGTGAGAGAAAGACTTGACTAACCATTGCTGGCTTCGAAGGTGGAAGTGGGGGAATGCCAGCAATCTCTGGAAGCTGGAAAAACAAGAAAGTGGGTTTTCTCCTAGAGCCTCTAGAAAGGAATGCAGCCCTGCCGACACCTTGACTTTAACTCACTGAGATCCATTTTGGACTTCTGACCTCCAGAACTGTGACATAATAAATTTGTGTGTTTTAAGCCACTAAGTTTGCAATAACGTATTGCAGCAGCAATAGGAAAATAGACATCCAAATGGACATATCTGGTAGGCAGTTGGACATACATGTCTAGTTTTGGGGTAGAGGTCCAGGATAGGGATATCAATTTGGAGTTATCAGCATATTGACGATACTTAAAACCAGAGAACTGATAACATCACTAGGGGAGTTGGTACAGACACAGAAGGGAAGGAAAGGGAGGGGAGGGGAGCTGAGGGGAGGAGATAGGAGGAGAGGGGAGGGAAAAACCCAGGGACTGAGCTTGGAGGACCTCTGATATTAAGAGGTCAGGAAGATAAGAAGGAGCTGGCAGAGGAGACCTGGAAGGAGAAACTAATGAGGTAAGGGGACCATCGGGTGGGCATGCTGCCTGAAAGCCAAGTGACGGAAGTATTTCAAGGAGAAGGGGCTGATGACACGTGGCCAAATGCTGCGAAGTAAGGTAAGATGAAGATTGGGGATGGATTATTGGACTGAGTAATGTAAAGGTTACTGGTGACCTTGACAAGAACAGTTTCAGCTGGAATCTTTTGGAGTGAGTTTTAACGAGAATGCAAGAACAGAATTGAAGACAGTGAGTATAGACACCTTTTTAAATAGAGTTTTGCTATAAAAATGAGCAGAGAGAAAGGGCGACAGCTGGAGATAAAAGTGGACTTTTGGGGTGTGAGAGAAATAACAGCATATTTATATGTTGATGAGAATGATCCAACAGAAAGGACAGATTAGTTAACTTGCTCAAGGTCACATGACCATGTAGAGCAGATATGAGCTATCCCAGCTGAGGTCATCTTAGGCAAGCCCACCCCCTAGAAGTGAAGCCACTTAACCAGCCTGGCAGCTCACCATGCAGTCCTGAGTGAGCCCAGACAAGATCAGCTGAATAAATGGTATAGGAGTGGTTGTTATGCAAAAAAAGATAACTGGTATTAGGTAGAATTAGTTATATGTATTCGGGGTACAAGTGACCACACAAATTCAAGATCGTAAATGGCTAACATACGCAAGAGATGTTATTAGTTTCCTCATAATGAGGTTGTAAGAGACCTTTTGCTCTCAAAGTTCTGCCCATGTACAATAATGTATATTTTTGGCTAAATTTCTAATTTTCTTTTTCACTAGAACAATAAGGAGGTAATGTAATCACCTTCAGTGACTTATTTATGACATGAAAGTTGATAGGTGGCAAAATAAGAATAAATAACACTTTCACTGTTCTCTGAGGACTTGTCTAAACAACACCCAGTAACTGATTTTTATTGCCCTAATATATCGTAATTGAAAATTTTTACATGGCCTTTATTTGTTTTGTAAAATCATGAGGGAATTGTTTGCAACAGACATGAAAACGGCCTTAACATTTCTTCAAAGTTCATTTTGCCATAAAATAAAGAACAAATGTATGAATTGAAGAAGTGTTAAAAGAGAAATGAGCTCTGTGAATGTGTTTCTGTAAAAGCAATCAATTGATTCATGGCAGACCAAATAAAGCATGACAGGGGGTGAGTAATGCAGCAACTGCACAGCCATGGAAGAAGGAAATTTCTGGCTAAGGCAAAGGTGTAATCTTGAAAGAGGAAAGATGGAAATCATGAGGCCCCTACTACTTGTAATAATGTAGCTTAAAAAAAAAAAAAGCTACTCGAGTGAAGCTGAGTTTTAAAACCAGGTGGCTAAGAAAATACTGGTCCTAACTTCTACTTTTTCTTACTAAGTATAAGTATACGCTGCCAAACAAATTGCAGTATCCAAGAATGGTGAAATTGACACTGGTCATGTGCGTCAGGAGGAAGAATAGATTTGGGATGAAAAAATGTATTGCTGCATAACAAATTAACCCCAAATTTAGCAACTTAAAACAACAAAACTATTACCTCATACAGTTTCTGAGGGTCAGGAACCAAGGAACAGCTAAGCTGAGGGCTTCTGGCAGAGAAAGAGTAAGCACTGGTCTCTTCCTTTTCTTATAAGGCACTAATCCCAGCTTCATGAACTTCCCTAAACCTAATTGCCTCCAGAGGCCCAACTTCCAAATACCATCACTGTCAGCTGGGGCTGCACCCTTCTGAAAGCTGGAATGAGACTGAGGGGAATCTACCTCCAGATTCATTCACATGGCTTTTGGCAGAAGGCTTCAATTCCTCACCTTTTATTTTCATAACCTAACTAGAAAGTGACATGCAGTTACTTCTGCTGTATGCTAATGGTCAAACAGGTCAACTTAGTATGATGTGAAAGGAAACTACTAACGAGTGTGAATATTAGGAAATGGGATTATCGGAGGACATCTTGGAGCTGGCTTTGTTTATGGTTTATTCTTTTGTAGTCATTTGGCCCACCAGTTAATGGGCCAGCATCTGCTTATATACCTACAATCATTGGGGTTAAACAAATCATAGTCACAGGAACTTGGAGTTGGAAGAAACTATAGAGATGATCTTCTAGCCCAACCTTTCATTTTCTTCTAAGATTCATCAGGTTGGAATAGGAAAAATAAAGCCCACTATGTATAAATGACTTGCCTAAAACCACCCTTCCCCCAAGAATGGATTCAGAATTTTATCTTTAGATTGGTCAGTACCTTTTTATAAAATATTTAAAGATACAGTCTTTTGTTTATGGTTTATTTTACTGATAAATCACAAGACTCAAATGTTGAATTAAATTTAATTTTCACAGCTCAATATTCATTCAAGTCAATGTTCTTTTTTTCCAACTTCTAAAAAAATATACATTGAATGTTATATTGTGCCAAATACATATTAGATACTGGGTACATTGTTTAACATAAGAGAAAAAAAATCCCCTTTGCTAATGAATCCTACAGTCTATTGGAGGGAGAAGATGTATTTGCTAAGCATTGAAATAGAAGTGTGGGACACAAAAACCAGAAAAATATCATTCTTGCTCTACAGGAGCTTAAAATCTAGAACAATTAATTTTGGAATTGTGCATGTAAGATACTAATTGGCATAATTTAACTTTTCATATAAATGGCCTCGTGGCACTGTTGTGGCACTAAAAGGCTCTAAAGCTGTATGATAGCACTGGTGATAGCTGAATTTGTTGCTAGCAATCAAGCTTGATCCATGTTACTTTAACAGGTTTACATTTTTAATGTTTCTATAAGATAGTCTTGTTATAAACACTTGGAATATATGTGTGGAAAAGAAAAGTGGTAAGCCAAGTGGATGCAGTCAAAAGCCTCCAATTTTATGATTCCTTAATGTAGTTAAAGAATGCCAAACGATAATGATTGTCCCAATTGCCAGCAGATTACAGTAGTCTCACATGTCATCAGGAATTAGTTTTTAAAATAGAGTTGACATCAGGCCCAAGATCTTCATGGCACAAAGAAAGATAAGTTCTTCCTAAGGACAGAGGATGCCACGATTCCTTCTTCCAACTTTATAGTTATTGTAGCTTCATCAATCAAATGTTTGTATCCAGGAACCAAACCACACACTTTTAGAGGGAGCTGACTGTGTATATGATACAGTACTTCTTGGCAACGATTGCTTGAGAAAGATTTTTGGATGGGGAAGTTCTCTTTGGATGACTTCTGCAAACTCCATCCTGTCTACTAATGAAATCTTTGTGGACTTTCTCTTACTGTCCTATAGTATTGGCTTCTAACTACCTGTGATTCAGCTCTGTATTGTATGTGCAACATGTAGTCCATTTGTTTATCTGCACCAGGGCTGGCTCTCCCAGTGAGCAGCCAATTTGAGGGGAAGGTAGAGCCAGAGATAAACATTTTGTTTTAATTTTTCTATACGGTCCATAACAGAATATCATACCCAAGAAGGCATGTAATAAATGGTCTTTGATAAAGGCAAGAACTGCTGGCAGCACAGTTTCCTGGCTCAGGAGAGGTTAGGCTTGTTTTTCTGTTTTCTTCTTAGATAATACTGAACTGAGGCATTTATTATTAAAAAGTCTTTAATGTTATAAAGTAGCCCAGAGGCAAAAAGAAGATATGATGGACACAAAAGATCTGAGTATGTGGAATGGGCTTTAGGATCAGGCATTTATTCGTCTATCCATTCGTTCAGCAAATATTTGTCAAGAATGTACACATACTAGTGAACAAAACTGACAAAAAGTTCCTGCCATCTTGGAACTGCATTCTAGTAACTAAAATGTATGGTATGTCAGAGAGTGATAAGTACTATGGAGAAAAATAAAATGGGGGATGGGTGAGAGACAGCAGTAGGTAGGAGTGAAATTTTAATAGGAGGGTTAAAGAATGCCTCAGTAAGAAGGTAACATTTAAACAAATATGTGGAGGAGGTGAGGAAGGGAGCGGTATGGATATGAGGGAAGGATGTTCAGGCAGAGGGAACTGCTAGGACAAAGGTCCTGGAGTGGATCCAACAAGCAGGCCAGCGTGGCTAGAGAAGAGACTTGAGTCTAAACCTAGTCCTGTGTTGTAAGCCACCTAACTTCCTGGAGCTCTAGCTGCATCCTCTGGAAAAGTAGAGATGAGAATGCCTAGATAGTTTGCAGGACTGTTATGAAGAGCTAATGAAATAATAATGTAAAGGACCCAGCACAATGCCAGGTATCCATATAAGACCTTTAATTAAAATGTGAAGGATGTTCCATAGCACTGATACTGCTTCTGTTTCTTCTCCCTGGAAAATGAAGGAAATAATAATACATTGCAGGTTTCTCATGAGGAGTGAATGGTGGCAGAATATGCCACCCCAATATGTGCCTCTCTGATATATGGATTATTTTGAGAAATAACAGGCATAGAAGAAGCTCTGGAAACAGGGTAGAAATTACCCTTTAGTAAAGGGAAATTTACATTTATAAGGAAACCTCCATAAAAAGTGTCTTTATAGAGATTTGTAAGGTGTCTCCTCTGTACCAGGAAATGTAGGATGACTAAATCACAAGAAATTCATCAGTGGAGAAGGCACCAGCTTAAACCTGAGTAACAAACCTTGCACTTGCTTACCATAATTTTCCTGGTCACACCCCCATAATTGGACTCCGTCATACCCTTTCCTCTTTTTTCCTTAGCTGAAGATGGTATTTAAGCCTGAATTCTAAATCACCTCTGAGAGTTATTCATTTTTTCCTGGGTTTCTCCCATACATTCATGCATGAGATGTACATGTTAATAAACTTCTGTTTGTTTTTCTCTTATGAATCTGTCTTTTGTTACAGAGTTCCCAGCAGAGAATTTAGCAGAAAAGAGGAAAAATTACTTTTCCTCCTCTACAGAAAGAAATGCATGTAAAGTAATACATGTAAAGTACTCAGTCCAGAGGTGGACACATATTAATCCCATAAGCAATGACAGCTCTCATCATCATCAGATGCTTCAATAAGGTAGTCATTAGTATAGACATAGAAAAAGTTGGGAGAGCATCTCCAAGCCATCAACCAACAGGATTAGGTGGAAAACAGGAACTCGGTTCAGGGCCCAAAAGAATAGGAAATATAAGAGCAATGGATCTGACAATCAGGAAGAAGTGGAGATAACTCCACCAACGTTTTACTCAAGCCCAGGGCAGTCTTGGTGGGTGATCTGATTTATTTGTAGGGGCTGGAGTGGGAGGGTTAGCAGAGCAGGGGCCAAAAGTAGGTGAACTTGAGGCGTCAACATAAGGAAGGAAATATAACTAATAAATATAAAGTTGTAAAGGTAGAATCATCATAAGCAGACTTAGCCACAGATGGGCATAACTTGCTGTCTAACGGTGTGGCAGAGGTGTAATGGCCACCATAAAGAGAAGGTATGTTCAGACTGAAAGATGAATCAGGCAACTCTATAGATTATCACAGAATTTACTACAGGATAATTTACTTATGAGAAGATTGGTTTGGAGTGGTCAGACAGCCCAGCTGTTTTGAGCAAATTGTTCTCCACTACCAGAACCCTGTTACGGTACTTTTTTTTTTTATGTATAGTATAACTTGAATACTAATGATTGACAAGACAAGAAGCAATGAATTCAGTAGCACCAGGAGCCATACTGGTGGTCTTGTGATAGATGATTATTTACAAGCAATACTATTGCCAGTTTGATGTTTATCTTGGTTGTAATGCTATTCTAGCTGTTGCTAACACAACTATTTATGGCTACATTTTAAAGAACACAGATAATTATCAACTGGAAAGCTCTGATAGGCTGGCTAAGGACAGTGAAGTTGATCAATGGGCAGAGCACGAAACTCAAAAGCGAAATGATATCTGGGACACAGAGAAGGAGTTGGTTTTGTTCCTATCTACATTTATAGATCCCCAGTTCAATTAAGAACAATGCATCAAATAAACCCTTGAAAGTCAGACTATCATGGTGGTTAACTTAATAGACCATAAAAGTGAACAGATCCAGTTGTAGATGTGTTTTATGACCTGGTGTAAATTAACCTCTATTAGCCTTGATTTTCTAGCAAGTAAAATAAGGATGATAAATACATTTCTCCTGAAGACAATATCGTCTTTTGAAAAATGTTTAAACATTTACCTAGAATTTTATCTTCCTCTTAGTATATAAATGACAAAGGGAGTTGATATTTTGGATTTAATTTTGACTCATAAGAAAAAACCTGTGAACTGAGCTGGGAATTTCAGAAGAAAATGGAGAACAAACAAAATAATTATCTACATAAGTGTCCTGGTTAGAGAGAGGAGTACTCAAGGTGTGACCTTTAGATCAGCATGTTCCAGCGAATTCCTCCAAGAGTTTCCCAAAACACAATTTGACAAGAACATTAATTTTTCTTTTTCAGCCAGACCACCTAGACTGCCACATTTTTCACACCTCTTTGAAACATTCCCTTTTATTTTGTCTTTCTGTTTGACGTTTTGGTGCAAACATTTTTTTTCCCCCCCTAAGTGCTTCTCAAAGTGCTAAGGTCAGAGTCAGGAGCACTCAGGCTCTGTTTTATTTCACACTCAAGCAAACCAGCTGCTACCTTTTTTCTGCATCCCTCTTCTTCTTTCTCTTTCCTCTTCTCCTCTCTCTCCCCTGCTTGTTCTCAACCACACACATCCACACTTAAATTCTAAATACATGAATTGAAAGAGAGAGGGCAGAGAGAGCTAGAGTTTAGCGGGTAAGGCCAGGTCAGTGAGGAGTAAGGATACAGGTGGCAGCCATTACAATCTCTCTTTTAACCACCTATCTCCCACTTGGGGCAAACCCAGTATCAATTCCTGCATTCACCCCTGACAACGGAATCCTGATTGAGTTTGGAACTGCAATGTGCCCAATCATAATTGGGCACAACAAATCATTACGTACCTGCTATGCTTCCCCAGCCTCCCTTGCTGGTAAAAGTGGGGTGGTAGACATCACTCATGTTCTTTCCTTTCTGGACATAATGTCTTTGAAGATAGGTATAGCTATGTGAGTTGCTTTGTCTAATAAAATGTGGGTAGATATTTCACCTGTCACTTCTGGATGGAGGCATGGACGATCTGGCGCACAACACTCCATGCTCTCTTTCCCTGTCGCCATGATGAAAGAACATTAACTCTGGCACTATCTCACTGTTAGACTTATCAACAGCTGCATAACAAATCACCGTAAAACTTAGTGGCTTAAAGCACCACTATCTCATGCTTATGTGAGTTGACTGGGCTCAGATAAGAAGTTCTTTTGTTGGTTTCTCTTGAGGTCTCTCATGAAGGTGCAATCAGATAATGGCTGCAGTGTCCAATGGCTCTCTCACATGTCTGGCACCTTGGCAAGGATGGCTGGAAGGCTGGGCTTGACTAGGTCTCTCTCGTCCTCCTTGTCATCTCAGGGCCTCTTACTTTCCATCTGATCTCTCCATGTGGTTTCTCTGTGATCTTTCTAAAACATAGTGATACATAGTGATACATAGCAGAATGTATCACCCCAAAATATGCCACTCTGACATAAGGATTATTTTGAGCTGAACACAATCAAGAAAAATCAGATACGAGAAAAGCTCTCTTTTCTCTCCTTATTTGCTAAAAAGCAGGACACAAATTTGTAAAGATATCACCGCACCCCTCCCCACCCCACCGCCACTTCTCTGCTATGAAAGACAGAAGTCGATCACTGGGGACAACTTTAGACACTTAGCCCATTCACTGCACCAGAGGCCTCTACATAACAAACCTTGCTAAATGAGCCCTTATTTACCATTACTTCCCATATTTTTACCTTCCTATAATTTGCTACCCTAGAAACTCAAAGTTCTTTTCCTTTGTCTTGTCACCTTTCTAAAAATGTATCAATTCCTTTCTAAGATGCTATATAAGCCCGAGTTCTAACCATCTCTTTGAGTTATTCATCACCAAATGCTCCCATGTGTATGCATGATACACATGTTAATAAACTTCTGTTTGTTTTTCTCCTGTTAATCTGTCTTTTGTCAGTCAAGGTGCTTCCTTCTTGGGTAAAGAGAATCTAGGAGGATAGAAGAAAAAAAAAAAATTCTTCCTCCCCTCCAATAGCTAGATGGTGACACAGGGTTCTGAAAAGCTTAAGCTGCCAGATTTCTCAAGACGTAGGTCCTGGATTGGCACAGCATCACTACCACCACACTCTGTTGGTGAGAGTTCCAGGGCCAGACCAAATTCAAGACTGTTGGAAATAAATACCACTTGTCGATGTGGGCAATGACAAATAATTGGTGGCCATTTTTAATCTACCACACTTGTATTTAATATCAGAAAGCTCAGCCCCTTCAAACAGACCTGGAAGAACCCAGATTTGAGTTGATAGTGGAGAAGATGCCTGTCTTCATGCAGCATGTCAGCTCTCACCCAAACTCCTGCTCCCAGATTTTTCTCAGTTGCATCTGGTCGTTTTATTATCAAAGCTTCATTTCTTTCTGTTCTACTTCTTCCCTAAACAGGCCCAAAGCTGTATCTTCATTCTCCCAGGTTATACTATCACAAAGGTCTCAAAATGGGCAGCAAATAGAGGGGAAATCAGATATCAGCACTGCTATTCCTACAGTCTTCAGCTTCCATTCCCACAGGGAGTGACCTGCCAGTGGCCACCCCTCATCCCCAGGCCTGCTCTCCTGCCCGCTTACTGAGAATTGTCCTAACTCTCAAATTGCCTTTTCCTACTCTCTCTCTTACACAGGTTCCATTTTTATATCTATCAAGGTAAGACCAGGAGTCATTTTACACGAGAAAAATTGCCTTACCACAGAGAGAAGCACTTGGACATTATCATGCTGAACTTTATCTTAACCTTCCCACTCCATAGTGTTCTGGCCCTGGGCCTTGTCTTTAGCACCTAAAAGGCCTGTGCAAAATGGAAATAACAAGGATTGATTTTATGTTTTCTTATTAATATAACTTCTACTTTTCTCTTCTATAAATTTATCTACATGGCATCTGTTCTGCCAGAACTACCTGCTTGCCTTTGGGAGGATGAGAATTGTAGCATTAGGAATGCAAAGAAGAAGGGAAATTCAATATCAAGCTTTTGACTTCCATAGCTGTCAGAAACTAAATAATAGTCTTAACAGCCAGTGTTTGTCAAGAGAGGAAAGATTTCTAAATTTCTCGAGCCATTACCAATGTATCAAGAGCAGAGTCCACTGGGCAAAAGTCAAAGTATTATTCCAGGGAGAGAGAACTCAGGGTAGGAAAAGTCCCTGATATAAAGGTATAGCGGAGTTTTGGAGGTGATGGTGTGGAACCCCACCTGCTGACTCTGAGAGATTATAGGAAGAAGAAGGGAGACAAAGGTTGTAGAACAGGTAGAGAAAGGAGCCTGCAAGATGGCCTTGTCCCATGCCTGTCTCTCTAGGATGAGGTCCTGGAGGAGTGAGGTCAAGAGCAGATAGCAAAAGGGCTTTTGTCCTTTTCTTAACTGGAACCGTTAAGGAAAACAGCCAGACTGGGAGATACCTAGTTCTCTGTGGGTTCTGGAGTGGAATGAAAAAGGGTTTCACAGGAGAGGGAGATGTGCAAAGAGACACCTGAGGTGGAGCTCTTTATTACTTAGGGTCTTCTAGATGTAAGGAATCTTGTTGTCAAATGCTCTTCGAGGACTGCTGAATGTAGATGAGATTCAAGCTGGGGAACTTGCCACAGGAGTCTCTGTGTGGGCTGAGGTAAACACACACACACACACACACACACACACACACACACACACACACACACACACACACAAACTTGTTGCTTTGAACTTAAGGTGGGATGGGGAGCAACTAGAATTAGCAGCTGGACTTTCAGTCTAAAAACTTGAAGTCCCCATGAGAGCTGGATTTCTCCTTTCCCTCCCTTTCCTCAACTTAGCACCTAAAATATTTACTCAACACAGAATATTTTCAGTCAAATATACCATTAATTAGAAAAGTTAATATACTCTTTCCACCCCTCAAACTGGATGTAAGCCTGGCTGCTAGGCAGTGGAATGGGAGCTCATGAGGATTAGATCTGTTATAGAAAATAAAGTTGCACGGTCTTTGTACATTTGAGTTTTCGTTTGTGTTCAGTTTGCAACTTCCTTCCTCACGTATTCCTCAACAAACGAACAGGTTTCCTACAGAGATGAATTCTGCAGCTCCCCCAGGATGCAGAAACAGCCACAATTCACTCTTAAAGCAAAAATATTTCTTCCCATGTCATCAGAAACTATTATGCCTTTAAAACTCTCCCTTTCTCTCATGCTTTATTTAGAAAGACCCAGAACTGAAAAAAAACACAAACTCAAATGGACTATTAAGCAATTTCTAGCACCTACCATCTGAAGAACTTCACTTTAAGTGGCTCCAGCCCCCTTTCCATGTGGTTTGATGCTCGTTTAAAGGGAGTTTTCAGAAGCTCTTGCCAAACACACTGTGTAGAGTAGCCTAGCTATGCTGAGAGCCACATCCCAGCTGACCCAATTCTATGATCTCTTTACATTTCCATCTGTCCCAGCCTGCTGAACACAAAAATAATAATAAAATTTCTCTTCTTCTTAGTTCAACAGAGATAAAGTTGGAATTTTTCAAAAGGTATTTTCAGTAGAAACAAAGCGATAATAAAAAACACCAAAGTAAAGAAAAAAGGAATTTTTGGATTATGGATTTGTTATAGTAAATGAAAAAAAAAAAACGAGTAGGCAAAGATCACCTCAGATGCATAGCTTTTAGAGCATTTAGCCATGGCTTCCTTTTTGTTTTCTTCATTCTGCTAGGGGACTCTTGTCCTAGATTCAGAAATATGTCTTGTGATTCTCTTCTTCCTTTAAGCAGTGGTTTTCAACTAGGGGAAAGGCAGAAACTTTGCCCCCCAGGGGACATTTGGCAATGTCTGGAGACTTTTGATTGTCACAACTCAGAGAGAGTGGTGCTACTGCTGGCATCTAGTAGGTGGAGGCCAAGGATGCTGCTAAACATTCTACGGCGTACAGGACAGCGCCCACAACAAAGAATTCTCCTGCCCAAATGCCACAATAACTCTCTTTGTTTTCAAAATGTTTCATTTAAATCTTTTCCAATAAAACAGCATATTGAAGTTTGCTGCTGAGCACAAGTCTGACCTTCTCCGTGGATACCAAAGCGATTCTGGGAAGGGGCAGGATTGCAGGCAAACCTTGGGTCATTCCAAGAGCGAAGACTGAAGTGACACTCCACTTTCCAGCTGGTGTTCAGTTCCCTTTCCTGCATAAATATTCAGTAAGCAACAGGACCCATATTTCACTATTTGAGTCTATGGTCTTATCCCAGGGGTACTTATTGTGGAAGTCTTCCCTGAAAGAAGAAATCTTTAAACTGAGACCTAAAGGATGAATTAGTTGGAAGAGGCAAGCATTCCAAGAATGTGAAGGTCTATCAGGTGTAGGTTGGTATATCAAAATAGTCCTTGGACGAGGAAAAAGTTCTCACAATGGCCCCTTGCTTCCTTGTTCTTACGGACGACAATCATTTCTTCAGAGAGGTCAAAACCTTATCCTTATACTTGATCCTGGACATGTAACTCTATATGGGAGAAGGGAGTGGAGGCAGAATTTGTTTTACAGTGACTCACTAAACAAGATGTGCTCCAACCAGCTATTCAGCAAATTTTTGACAACACACAAATGCATACAAAACAAAGCCATGGGTATTCTCTGCTGAGAATATATAGGCATGCAGCAAGTATTTATGTAGACCTGACTGAGTGCCACGCTGCAGCAGACTTTCATTTCCCTTTTGAGGTCAAAGATTCCGTGGAGAATCTGATGAAGATTATGAAATGCTCTCCTGAAAAAGGCACCAATTGCACATACGTCTGAAGGCTTGCATATAGTTCATGGGGTTTCGAATTCCAAAGCTTATCCATCATCTCAGGTTAATGCAGCTGCTCTCAAACTGTAACAATGAATAAGGAAGAACACACTGGTGGCAGGAAGTATTGTGTTCTGTCTTGGTAGTAATGCATTTGAGGTACATGTGGCAGGATATTCAGGTGGAAATGTCCCAGGAGTCGTTTAAAATGTTTCCTGGTTTTGTACGATTTTGTGAGCATGTTTAAATCGAGAGGAAGTGGGTGGGTCTATATCAGTACAATGGGTCCCATCCCTAGAGTCCAGGTTCTTCTGTGTCCATATTTAGAAATAATTTTTTTCTAAGAAAAATGTTCATTACAGAAAATTTTCCTGGGTTTCTGCCTATTTAAAATATGATCCATTCTTTGCATATTTTAGGTCCTTTTCATAATCACTCCCTATTGCAAAGCCTGATTAAAGAAAAGGTCAGTCATATGGATGTCTGGGGAGACAGACTGTGAGGAAGGACTGAACTATTGTATACAGTTGAAAGAAATATTTGCTAAACTGAGCCAACCTCCTGCTCCCCATCCCCCTCGCTCTGCTCAAGAGGCTAAACAGTCCTTTGAGGAAGCTGAGTCTGTGAGCTGCACTGCTTTTCTTTGTTGTTGTTGCATATAAAATTTGGGAGCTATAATATGCTGAAAGATGACCCTTAAAAGATATCACATCCTAATCCTTGGAGCCTGGTACTTTATATATATATATATATTTTTTTAAAAAAAAGGATCTTTGCAAATGTGATTAATAATTTTAAGATGGGGAGGTTATCTTGGATTATATGGGTGGGCTGTAAAGGCCATCACATAGATCCTTTTACATAGGGAGGCAGATGTGACCATGGAGGCAGAGGTTGCAGTGATGTGGCCACAAGTCAAAGAACATCAGCAGCGACCAGAGCTGAAAGAGGCAAGGAATGGGTTTTCCCCTAGTGCCTGTGAAGGGATCAGAGCCTTGCTGATACCTTGATTTCAACCCAGTGATATCCATTTCAGACTTCTGGCCTCCAGAACTGTGAGAGAATAAATTCCGTGTTGGTTTAAATCACCCAGTTTGTGATAATTTGTTACAGCAGCCACAGAAAACTAACTAGGGGCGAAACTAGACAAAAGAAGAGAGGAAGAACTGTCTAGGTCAGAGATTATTTGTTTCAGTTTTTTTGATGAAGGTTTCTGGTTTCCTTCCCATTTTCAACCCCAAATATTTCTAAATCCAAGTAAACATTCTTATCTTACCTTGATGCTTGTATTGTAAAGTTCCACTGTCCCATACAGACTGAGTGACTGGTGTTGCTTTACTAGTACAAATTTCTATTTTGTTTCTTTGTCCCCTCCTCTCTAAGCTTATATTCCCTGCCTCCAAATAACCATTTATCGTTTTGGAAGAATTAGTCTCTCTCTCTCCCTACTCCTCTCCTATTGCGCTTGATCTTAAAATAAAAGTTACATACAGTAAACAGCCTCTTATTTCTGCTCTTGTTATTTCCTTCACTCAGCAAACTGTAAGGCTGCTTGCCCCCAAGTGTTTGAAGCCACCCACATACTTTGAAGCAGTCTCTAGCAGCTGGCAAGTCAACACAAACGACAGTCGCAAATGCCTCCATCATTAGTTCTACAAATTCACTATGAAAATGGCTCTGTGTAAGAAGAAAAAGGAAAATGATATTTCATGACTAGAATTTTTTTAAATGGAGAAGTGGGAAATTTGGGTCAGAAGATTATTTTTAAATAAGCTGTGGGAAGTAAAAGCATATCTATATCAGAGATTTTGGAAAATCAAAATAATAGTATGGTGTCCTTTTGCTTGGAATATCTCCTAGTGCTTCAAGAAACGGTGTAGAGGGGACTCTAGGAGGACTGCCAAGAGATGGGGCACCAGGATCTCAGGTGAAAACATCATAATGCAGGGGTCTGCAAACTCTGGCTCACAGGTCAAATCTAGCCCCCCATCTGCTTTTGTAAATAAAATTTTATTGGAACACGGTCAAGCCATTCATTTACATATTGTCTATGGCTACTTTTGCACTGCATTGGCAGAGCTGAGAAATCGTGACAGAAGACTGTATGGCACGTAAAGCCAAAAATATTTACTATTTTGCCCTTTACAGAAAGAAAGAAAGAAAAACATGCCAACCCCTGTTATAATGAAAATGTAGCAGCTGTACTGGGCAGAGAGTAAGCTCTAGCAATGAGAAATACCAAGAATTACCAACTGTATTAGTTTCTTAGGACTGCTGTAACGAATTATTGCAAACTGGGTGGCTTAAACAACAGAAATTTGTTTTCACCTTTTAGGAGGCCAGAAGTCCAAAATCAAGGTGTCAGCAGGGCTGGTTCCTCCAGAAGTGACGGAGAATTGATTCCATGCCTCTCTCCTAGCTTCTGGTGGCTGCCAGTGATCCTCGGCGTTCTTTGGCTTGTAGGCACATGATTTCAATCTCTGCTTCTGTCTTCACATTGTCCTCTTCCCATGTCTTCTCCATTTCTGTCTCTTATAAGGACATGCCATCGAATTTAGGGCCCACCCTAAATCCAAGATGATCTTATCACAAGATTTATAACTTAATTTAATCTGCCAAGACCCTTTTTCAGATAAAGTCACATTCATAGGTACTGGGGGTTAGGATTTGAACATAATCTTGGGGAAGTGGAACACACACAATTCAACTCACTGCACCAACAAAACAAATGTTAGGCACTTCAGGAACAAAAAGGCAGCTTCAAGGGCTTGGAGATTGCTATCACCGACCCACTCTTGAATGTGACCTTAGGAGATATTTGATTAATTTTGACATACAATTTTTACATTTTAAGAAATATATTAAATTCACAGACAATCTTGAACTTTTGTAATTTGTTTTTCACTTTCCTAATTCAATTTTGTGTCACTTAATTTTATGGTCTATAAGTAGGAAATGCAGGGGAATCTAAGCTACTGTGACCCTAAACACAGCAAAGTGAACAAAAAAACAGTCAGCAAGATGAGGAGAAGCTCAAGACCAGGAAAACTGGTTCCTGCAAACTTCATTGTCGACTCTGAGGAGGGAAGCATCATCTTGTGCCTTTGTTAGATAGCAGCTGAATGGAGTGAATCCATCTCTTTTGCCAGGGAGGTTTTTTGTCGTTGTTATTGTTTTGTTTTTTTCATTTGTGACTTGAAAACAAAGTGTTGCTGCACTCTATGTATCTCATTTTGTCCTTTATTTTCTTTACCAGATTCCAGACTAACATTTAGTAGACAGAACTTGGTGTGGTGGGGTGATGAGGAATGCTGCTCACATTTCTGCTAGGATTCTATTTTCCCTCCATCAAAATATGTACCATTCTGACCAGAATTCACAAGTGAGATGGGAAGGGAGGAGGAAAAACACACAGTCAAGTTGACACTCTTTTGGAGAAACCTCTGAGTAGAAGTGACAGTTTTCTTACAGGGATTGTCCTTACTTGGCACTAAAATCAAGCTGGAGAAAGAGAATCAGGGAAATCAAGGCTATTTACCCAAGAATGGGAAATGACATTACCTCGAGGATGTGCCTGTGAGTGTGAGAGATGAGAGTCATAGCAGCTGTCAAACTAGGAATTCCCTGTGTTAATGTCTTTCTGCTTGACATATCTAGGATCAGCTCTGTTTTCCCACGTGAACCTTATCTATTACCTCCAGGATCTGGGACAAATCGAGGCTTTACGATCTCTCGTAATTTTTAGATATTTTCTAAGGATTCACACTCATGGCAGGCTGGTTCCTTTATTCTTTCCTCATATATGACAAAGTTTCCTGCATTCATTAAAAGCGACTTGCATTTCCTAAGCTGCTCAAGCCTAAGCTAAAAAGAAGTTGTAACAGTAATTTTAAATACATATACAATATTACTTCTCTGAATATATTGTAGGAGAGGTAAATGTTTTCCTCTACCCTCAGAGTTTTTGGCTGGAACTGACATAAGACAGATTTAATAGGAGAAGCATACCGATTTTATTTACATGTACATTGGAGCCCCCACCTAAAAAAAAAAAAAGAAGACCTAGAGAAGTGACTAGGCCTAAGTGATTATACATTCTGGTTGAACAAAGAGTAGCAATTGTGGAAAATAACTAAAACATGTTAGTTTTACCGTATTAGAAATTAAAACTGAGAACTTTGAAAATGTTTCTATATTAAATCACTTTAAAATAATAATGAGAAATCTATTAACATATTGACATAAATAAATTTTTATGCAAAGTAACTATATTTACAAAATTAAAAAGAAGAAAAGAAAATCCTGCCAGTAAACGATAAAAAACAGAAATATGTACCTTAATGGTCTCCGCTTAACCCCACTCCCTTTTTTATAAAGATGCCCAAAAGATAAATTTATAAAGTTAATTAAATTGACTTGTGGCCCATCCGCTAATAGAAAACGCAAGTACTTCTTCCTAAAACTAGAGGGATCTTCATTATGATATATCGATTTTCAAATTAATTAATTAAATATATGAGGATAGACTAAAGGAATTTGAAGTTATTTTAAAAAGGTCTGTTTTTTACACATTTCTCTCAGCCTCAACACCCCATCTCTAGTGATAAGATGCTTCTTCCTCCTGGCACAGGGAGGGCACCTTTCACATGGAAATTTTATCTCCTGCTTTTTAGGGAAAAAAAGAAAGGGCAGGGTGTCCTTCTGGTAGCGGATGTTTTTCAAGTACTTTTAACTCAAAACAACTGATATGCCAAGCAGCATATTTTGGGGTAATAGGTCCTGAAATCATTTAGTATCTACCTATTTTGGTGGAACTAGAGTTTCTCTCAAATTTCTTTAGTAAAATTCCAGTGTATTGTAATTTACAGGCTAATGCACAGGCTGGGGAGTCAGAGACCTGGGCTTAAATCGCAATTCCACCGCTTGCTAAGTAACTACTAGATGACTTCCCTAGGCCTCTTTCCTCATATACATATAATGTGGGAATAAAAAAGAAACATATCTACTGTGCAGGAAGGAGTTATAGCAAGCCTGAGATTGCTATAATCAGAAAGTCCTGATTGCCAGGTTGGGCCTTAGAACTTAGACTTTGGGAGGATTGGCGCCATTCCCTAAATAATAAGAGTGGCTCGCTAGGCTTAAACTGTTTGTAGGACAATGCGGTTTATGCTGAACACCCGTTTTCCCTTTGGGAATATAGAATTTTGATATGTGCTTGGCAGAGCATGCCAGCAAGACCAGCCCCTAGTGAAAACCCTAGGCACTGAGTCTCTAATGTGCTTTCTGGTGGACACCATTTCCCACATGTCACGGATCGCTGGGGGAATTAAGCACCTTCTGTGTGATTTAGGACTCTTGGAAGCTTGCACCTGGTTTCCTCCAGACTTGGCCCCTTTTCTCTTTGCTTATTTTGCTTTGTATCTTTTTACCACAGTAGAGTCCCAACTGCAGGATTGTGTAAGACTATATCCTGAGTCCTGCATGTCCTCTTAGTGAAGCATTGAAACAAGGTTGGGGGAGTGGGGCAAGGTGGTTTTGAAGACTCTTGTCAGTCTGTTCAGGCTGCTATAACAAAGTACCACAGGCTGGGTATCTTATAAACATCAGAAACTTATTTCTCACAGCTCTGGAGGCTGGGACATCCATGGTCAAGGCACCCGGCATGGTCACTTTTTGTTGAAGGCCCTCTTCCTGGTTCATAGCTGGTGCCTTCTCACTGTGTCTTCACCTGGTGGAAGGGGATATGGATCTCTATGGGTCTCTTTTATAAGGCACTAATCCCATTCCTGAGGGCTCCTTCATGACTTAGGCACCTGCAGAGGCCCCACCTACTAATACTATCACCTCTGGGGGATAAGATTTCATCTTAGCAGACTCCTCTCTGGGCTCCTGTTTCTCTTCTGTCTCCCGTTATCCCTGTGCTCTTCATCAGAAAGGTCCAGGACCCACCTGGGGGCAGGGTAGGAAGCCATGTTAGTCAATTCAGAGTTCTCTTTGGCACACGAGAAAAACGAATAGTGTATGGGGAACCTCCATACACTATTTTTGTTCTGACACACATCTGAATTAGTCCATTCCAAAGATGTCTTGAGAGGCTCCACCGTTTATTACCAATGCCCTGACTCTTTTGGGATGTTCATTTTTGGAACTGGTTTACAAACTACAGTAAAGAAAATCTACTGCATCCCTTTATGGTCACATTGCATAGAATATACCTCCCACTGGGTAACCTTGTGACTTACAGGATTTACCTCTTTAATTGTCACAACCTTCTATTGTTCTGATTTGAGAGAGAACTTACTGGTTTAGTGCCTCTCAAAGGGCATTGGCTCATTCTATAGAGCAACTGGTGATAATCAGCAATGCCTAGGGATCTCTGGTCATGGACATAGGTAAGTATAGGAAAAGAATAAAAGAGCAAGGAAGAAAAATATGTATATATATATATATATATATATATATATATATATATATATATATGCAAAACAATGGGAGTAAAAAGAAGGCAAAATATAAGAGAAGAAGAAATAGATAAATTAAGTACTGTTGAAAGCAGAGGAACAGTTTATGACTCAGATTCTCCAACCTCTGAATATATTTAAGTCTGTTAATTTGGTTCATTGCAGGTTCCCACCCACCTGGTGAAAGGGACTGGGGTGTGGTGGGAGGAGGAGGTGGAAAGGTATGAAGAGGAAATGCCCAGAGACTCTGGGTTTTGTCTTATTATTCACGAAGAAGTTGCTTTATTGGTGACTAAACTTTGATCAAAGAAAGTTGGGTTATGAAGCAAGCTACTCAATCTATCAATAAAGAAGTCAGCATGTCTTTTCAAAGGCATTGTTTGTGGAGAGACAGCTGACTGCAATAGAATTAATTGTCATATCACAAATGGTGGATTAAGGGATGAATGAATGAACCAAGTGGGTAGACAAGCCTATTATAACTGACAATACAGTTTGATTAATAGAAGATAAGGCTGGGGAACAAAAATAAAATTAAAGGGAAAAGACTACTTGAAAGAGGGAGAAATATTGATGTAGAGAACTTTAAAAAATAAGTTGTTAAAATGTAGATAATGATATAAAAAAGGAAAAAAATCATGTTCATTTCCCACCCACCCCCACTTCCAAATTTTGCTGATGAAAGAGGCAAAAATCACTCCCACATGTGGCTGCTGTTTGTGAGTGAGAGAATGAGAGAGAGAGAGAGAGAGAGAGAGAGTGAGAGAGAGTGTGTCTGTCTGTCTGTCTATAGAAAAACAACTTATTTAAATTACCTAGGTTAAGCACTTGGTACTATTTCGCACTGTAGATTTGACTCCAGAGTATAAGTTAGATGATTAATGATGGAACCGGAATTACTACTGAATAATTTTTACCTTTAGCTCTAATCTAGGTTTTTAAAAAAGTAAACCTGTATAAAATCTTGTTGGAATGTTTTCATCTTTTCTTTCCATAACTGACACCCAGAAGTAAGCTGCCCAAAGAATTAATATGAATGTTTGGATCACTCATGCTATTATTTGATTTTTAAAGACAGTCTTTGCCATTGAATCAAGGTTATTGACATTCCTAAGAAAAATCAAGAGATTACATATTATTTATTAACAGATGTGCCTTATTATTATTCTAGTCAACATCTTAATAGGAAATTTGTTTTTATAGATTAGTTTGAAGCCAGGGTCACTTGGCAAAAAAAGATTTTATAGAAAAGTGATAAATGGCAATCTACTATAATGATAATTGAAAAAAATTGTTCTCAGGTGGATAACATATGCTAGTGTTTCTTTTATTAATCAATTGGATGTCTTAAGAGGAATACAGAAACTTGCAAAAGGCTCATGCATACATTAAAATGTGTATTATTGGCTTTCATTTCATAAAATGAGAATTTCTACTAAAACTATTCATAGGAAAATAAATTTTAATACACTTATTATCTTCGTACATTGGCACTTAGTTTGGTTAACGATAATCTAAATTAGTTCACAACCTTCACTACTCATTAGAATTATCTGGGAAGTTTAAAAAATGTCCTGATGGCCAGACAGCAGCCCAGACCAATAAATCAGAATCTCTCAAGGGTGGAACGTGGTATTTTTCTTTAAAAGCATCCCCGATGATTCCAATGTTCCATCAGAATTGAGATCCACCAATTTAAAGTCCCTGATCAGCCTCACTTTACTCATCACCCCTGACAGAAAATTTCCTCCTCTGCGCCAAAAGGAGAGGACATAGCGAACTGTACCATTGCAAGTTAGGTTGGTGTTTTCTTGTATTTTAATCTTCAGTACCTGATAGGCACTCAGTAGTGCAATAACTGAACACGCATGCTTCCAACCAGGACCATGGAGACAGGTTGTCACCATTTTAAAGATGGCAGATTCCTCCAGAGCCTGTAGAGGGATGCTGTGACTCATTTGGTTACATTACATAGCTCTGAGTCACCTGGCACATGGCCAGTCAAAAGTTTTAGAACCTGATGTTTCAAATTCTTAGCCAATAGACGTTTTTATCCTGAGAGCCAGGACTGAGGGTGCAGCTGACTGAATCAGCGAAGGACTTCTCTCCTCTCCGGGAAGCAGTGGGAAGTACTGCCGCTCCCTGATTATGTAACCATATGTTGCACAAGTATGACCCATGGAATGTGATCCAAACATTATTTTCGTCTCCTTCCATCACTTGAAACTCAACTAAGTGAGATAAACTTCTCATCTATGGATAAAGTCTTGCATCACTCTCAGCACTAGTCACTTTTATTTGTAAAACGGTCTCATTTTAGAAACTTAATATATTCGGTCTCACATAATAATTGAAAGTCCATACTTGAAATTGAGGTTAAAACATCACCCCTTCTCCAGTCCTGGGATCCTTCACAAGCCTGCAATGGGGCAGGAGTTTGTTGTCTGTCTTTTCTTTCCTTTCTCCCAGCTCATCTACCTGTGTTATTTGTGCTTTCTCTCTGGCAGGGGTCAAAGTAGGGAAAGAGGGGAAGAGGGGAAAATGACATTGTCGCTTGGCTGAACCTGGCAATGGTTAAAGCTGGAATCCCCGAATGGGGTCTGCACGTGGTCGCAGTTGATCCTTTTCTTGTGGGGGAATTTTTTGGGTTCTTCAGAGATTTCTTATTGAGTTCCTGGCTCCTTCAGCTCCCTTGACTTGGGACAATTGATCTGTATCCTTCGAGACCATCTATGACATCTTCTTCACCCAATAGTATACCTCAAAAGAGTAGGCTCTTTTAGCTGAGGTCTCTATACCCCTCTATGCAGCCCTGTTAGGATAAAAAGACCCTCACGCTGCTCTTCTTCTTGGCCCACAGTGGTCCATTCTGCACTCATGCATTTCTTGTCTCCCCACTATCTGAGGTCAAGTTCTCTCTATGCAGCTGCACCCTCCTGGCTCCACATTGAGGCAGTTGCTTTTAGATCTCCAAGGTGAGAGTCAGATATCATTCACAAGCCACTTGACCATTCTCAGGCCTGAGTGAAGAACCAGTCCTCTTTAACCCTTGATTGCAGGGGCTATTTCAATGCTCTCCAGTAGTTACCTTGAAGCCTTCATCTTCAAGATGCACCCCCACACCCTAGGAAGTGTACCTCCACTGCGTTGGGTCAGTCCCCCTAGAAGCAGAGCCTAAAATGGGGATTCTTGTTCTAGTGATTTATTGAGGAAATGTATTCATTAGAAAAGGAGGAAAACAAGATAAAGCTGGGGGCAAGGCGGGAAGCTAAGCAAGAACTGTGACCCCGGCTAGAGACTAGCTTCGATCTGATCTCTGATGCAGCTCAAAGTGCATCACAAAGATAGTCCCACCTTGAGGCAAGAAGTTCAGTTTATATTTTCCTGCTAGTTGGACAAAGGTTTCTGGGGTGCTCAGGGTGGGGGAGTATATGCTACAGGATTGTCTAGCTGAGGACAATTCTCCAGAGAAGAGGGCAGCCAGTTCGTTAAGGCGATACAGACAGGCATTAACAATATTCACTATACCCACCCCACACCCCCTGCCTAAAGATATTTTTTTCCTCAGTCTTGTCTTGATCTCTTGGAAGAGTTCAAGGACTGTGGAACAGATTCTTGAAAATATTTCCTTTTAAATTGCTAATTGGGAGGAGAGTGTCTGTTTCACTTACTTGGGTATCTGACATCATCTCACTCCTACAGGTGAAGCAGAGGCAGGAAGACTTCCATTCAAACATCCTCTTACTATGAAGAGTGCTCAGGTGTTTGTTTTACACCAATGAACACAGAGCTCAATGCTTTCATCCCACAGGACAGAGCCCAGAATGGCGAATAACTCAAAACCATGTTGCCTTCTTAACTTCAAATGTATAAAAGGAGCTGCAAAACTGTTATTTTTCAAAGCATTTTGAGATCTTGCTCCCCAGCAAATGTCGTCAATGTGGCTCAAGTAAACTCTTATAAAAATTCAAGCAAAGGAATAAACAAACAAACAAACAAAAACATGTCTAGTGGCTTCCCTGGTAGCTATGACGAATTTGTCCTCTTCATACTCTTTCCACAAAGCCCACTTGAGATATGGTTGGTGAGAGAAGGGTGCATTCTCTGTCCATGAAATAGAATACTGTCGACTGGAACAAACCCACGACTTTCTCATAAAAGCAAGCACATTAAGTAAACTGACTAATGAGCCATAGAGAATGACTTTTAAAGTATCCATTACCCCGCTGGGCTTTTGCAGATCTTACTGAGGCATTCAGGAACTGCAGGGAGAGTCAACAGGAGAGACCTTGATCCAGGATGGATCAGGGTAGGGGGAACACCCACTCCAGAGAAGCCACAGAAGGGCTGGAGTTAATCAGCAGTGAGGAGTAATACAGAGAGCCAACAGAATCAGCTGATTTCCCAGGCCCACTTCTTTCTTTTTCTCCCATGTTCTACAACTTCCTGATTCCTACGGAAAAAAATATGAAATTGTTCATGATCCATTCCTGTCTAGAGTTCTCTCTTCACTGAATCACAAGGATATTGGAGTTGGAAGGGACCCTAGGCTTTATCTAGAAAAGCTTTTCCCTTTCACGGATGAGGAACTGTGGCACAGACGGGTTATTATGAGGCACTTGCAGACTGGCAACTCAGGAATCAAACCTAGCTGCAGTCTTAGTTAGAATATGAATGAGTTGTAAAGATTGAAAAAACAGGAGATTTTTACACACACACACACACACACACACACACACACACACACACACACAATAATAATATCTTTCTTTTTGGAAAACTGGAGACCTGGCCACAAAGTAAACAAGATGTGGGGTTCCAAAAAACGGGAAGAGTACAAAGACAGTCTTATGGCAAACCACGGTTGGCATTGGAAAATTTTGGCATGAATTAGCAAGGCCCCAGACACAGGTTGGCAGTCAGGAATAGGATTCTAGTCCCATTTTGGAGAAATGAAGCACTGGTCAGATGAGGCAGAACTCAATCTTGAAAGAAGACCTGTAGCATCAGGAGAGATCTAAGTTCAGAATAATCCTAGGACTCATGTTACATTGCTAGAATTGGGACCTGGCATCAGAGCCAACCTGGGAGGTAGCTGACATGTTGCAGAGCCACAAGGGCTCTGTAAATTCCTCCTTAGTGAGCTCCTCGAGTTTGGGGTGGGGGCTCATGGGGATCAGTTCGCTAAGAGCCTGGTGTGGAGAGAGGAGTGTCTCAGGCTCAGGCAACCAAGCCAGTGATACATTCCCTGCCAGCTGCCTTTGCCAGGCATCCCACTTACTATTTCTCATTTCACCTATAAACTCAACCTTCAAACAATTAGAAAATTGGCTTTGCCCTGAGTCTTCACTATGTCTCTTCTCATATTTATAAATATGTAAGCTGGAACAACAACAAAAAATGGCGGGGGGGAGAATTCTGAGAGTTCTTCAGCTTGGCAGCAGGTGGAAAAATGAGCCCACAATGCTGTCAGGTACCATGTGAAACAAGGGCACTTGTCAGCAGTTACTTTCAGTGGGCATTAGGTTTGATGAAATAGCCTAGTTGTAGAAAAGGTGGGGGAGGGAGTGGGGATTAAGAGATGGCTATGGAGACAAATGGTGAGAGACTTGTCTCTATACCTTCAGATCCAAAGTTTTACTAAAACGCCTTTAAAGGTGACCTTCTTAGATAATTGTGCCTCACTATGAGCTGACTCTAGTTCATAGGTCATCTTTCCTTTTGTTAAATTGTAGAAAAGATAAATCATTTAATGTAGACAAAAAAAAAAAATGAACACGAAAAAAGTCAGCCAGACTGAACACATAATAATTACCAATATTTTCTGGGTCCCTGCTGAGGACCAGGTGTCATGCTATCTGCTTCATATTTCAGTTAATTCTCACAGCAACCCTAGAAGCTAAGCATTATTATTATCTCTATTTGCATGTGAGAAAACCGAGGCTTAGAAAAGTGAAGTAAGTTACACACATCCACACAGGTGACAAGAGCCTGATTCAAAACAGCTTGGCCAGTCCCCAACGGCAAAGTATGTAAGTCCTCTCCAGTAGTGCAAGCCCTGATGTGGCCACATTGCTAGTCAACTGCCCCAGCATCCACAACTAAAGAATTCCAGTCTATAAGAGGAGTTGATACATTGCATTGATGGTCCCAATTAATGACTTTCCAGTGCTCGTGCCTTTTGCAATGAGACTTGTAATAATAACCATGAGGAAAACCAAGCATAATGGCTAACATTTAGTCAACACCTACTATGCATTAAGTATTGCTTTAAACCCTTTATGTGGATTCTGGTATTTATTTGGTTATTCAGTTATTCGTTTACTAATAAATTGGTTATATAGAATTAATAATAGTTTCCTATGTAAACCATATTTTATATACACACATATAAAATATATTATATATAAATATATATAAAGCTTACATATCTATTCAAGCACTATTTATATTATCAAGAAACCAAAGTGCTAATTTGAATTCGAGGTCCTGTGAGTAGAGTCATTTGATAAAGCAAGAATAAAAGGATAGACAATATTTTACTCTGGGAAATTCCGAAATAGGTGATTTGAGAGTCTTTGACAGTCCCGCTATCCTTCTCTGCATCTCAGTGTTCTCCAATGCCCCTACCCCATCTTCTTGCGGCTCAGGTCCTCCAACGTGATACTCCATAGGATCTATCAAACTCTTCCCACGTGCCTTATGATTCCAACCCCAACTTCAATCAAAATTTGCCTTTCTCACCGTAGAAATTTCAAATAGCTATTCAGAGGAATATAGTAATCTCTAATTAGGAGCTTGTTAAGAGAAGCAGAAAAGTCCAACCAGCCGGGAGCGAGGGGCACATTATTCTGAGCCATGCTGGGTGTCCATCTGAGAAGTAGCTTCTTCTGCCTTCCCCTCTGCCTCCCTGCTGACCACAGGTCTTCCCTGTTTACTCCTGAATCCAAGGATTCTCTAAATGTGGCACCTTTTATAGCCACAGTTTCTGTGGTACCATCAGTGGAAACCAGAGATAGGAAGTCATGATCGTTTTTCATATTTATGTCAGTTCGTCTCATATTTCATAAGAGCATGGAACGCTTTAAACATTTGTATGCTTGCACCCAGCAGTTCCACACTTAGGAGCAATAAGTGAACAAACAATGGAAGAATGTTTGTCAAAATGCTTTTTAAAATATGGAAAATAGACAACAACTAATTTTCCAAAATAGAAGATCATTGGAGATGGTCTCAAAGTGTGTTATTTAGAAAATTAATTTCTAAAAATTATCCTTAAAGGCTAGAGGGGGAGTTGGGGAACTCTTGGTTTCTAAAATGTGACATTTTCAGTAGGGCTTTGTCATTACTTCAATTGTTTGTAGTCCTTCCCAGTTGTGGCTTACCAAGGGTGGGGGGCAGGGGCAGGCCTCCTTGGGTGCAGGCAATAAAGGAGTACATTTTCCGTAGAGCATTTCTTAAGAATAATAATTTGAATAATAAATTCAAAAGGTTGTTCTGCTTTTTGTTGTCATGTGGTGGCAATTCTAAACGTCAGTGATAAAATACTCTTCCCTGAAAAAAATATCTTGTTGGCTTAAGGTTTAAATAATTGCTGTGATTACTGTGCTTACATAAGTAAAGATATGTAAGCTTCACGTTAGCATATTTTGTTCTTATCCTTTAAGGAATATTGTGTTTTATATGGAGGTTGGTTTGGAGAACTCACAGTTATGCAGTAGCTGCTTCTCCCCATCCTCTACCCCTCCTTCCCACCATTGTCCTCTCCTCCCTCCCCCATGCAGATTCAGCCACAAAGAGTCTTGTTAGGAGTTTACGTTCCTAACATTCAGAATATTTGAATTCACTTCAAGTGCAGTTTGATACTCTAACCCCTTTGGTACTACATATTTCATCATTTAAACAAGTAGCTTTGAATTAAACAATCATAGTGACTTTAAAAATAAAGAAACTGAATTTGCCTTACTTCAGTTCTGACATTCTCTGTAACCACGTGGAGTTTTCTTATTTGTATTTTAATTTTAAATAGCGATAAAGAGTGCAAAATGTAAAATATGATATTTTTAAGTGGAAATTTTAGTTCATACATGAAATAGTTTATGGAATTTAAAATAGTATTTTTAAAACTAAAATTTACTCTTTTTAATTCATGGTTTGTTTTAAACCTAACAAAAATCAAGGAAAGAATTAATATTCCTGATTATTACATAACTAGACTAAAAATAACCTTGTCTTATACAACAGGAGGGCCTTAAAAACTGATCTGCTCCAGGAGTGAAGTACCCTAGGTGTGCCATTGTTTGGGGGCGGGGGGAACTTACTAAGAAGCCAAGTGTTACTAAGATTCCTCTGAGACTTGTGAAAATTGTTGGTGAGAAAGCAATTTGCCACTGCATATGTTAGTTCTTCAGGTAAAGTATGCTAGGGCATAGTTATATTACATTAATAAGCTCCTTCTTCCACTTGTACAATTTGTCCCCAATAGCCAGTAATGACATCCATCTACCACCATGGAAGGTAGTAGCATAACTCATTAGCAATTCTCAAAACTTTTCAGAAGTTACCAATGGTTCAGAAATTGAGCTGTTAATTTAAGGGTAGCAATAACATTGAGGGAGACAACTAACATCTACCATATTTATGAGCAGATAGGACTCAAAGCAAACAGCTAAGATAGAAATATCACATCCTGGAAGAACAGACTTAGGAAAAGACCTGCACTTTGGTTGTGGCCCTAACTAAATTATTTGTTATTAATTCATTCAAAACTGATTTTGAACAACCTTTTGAATTTATTATTCAAATTATTATTCTTAGTAAATCCTCTACAGAAAATGCTTTTATTGCCTTACTGATTCTCTACTGTGTAGGTACTGGGAATAAAATAATATACAAGACAGACATGATCCCTGACACAAAGAAAGGGGACTCCCCCCCCCCCCCCCCACCACCACCACAAAAAAGTAAACAGACAAGTGGATGAACATTTTTTGTTATGGTTTTAAATACCGTGAAGGAAACAGATGGCTTCCCGTTGCTCCTAGGATAAAGACTGAAATTCTTAATATGGCCCACCATTCTCTTCAACCACCTCTAATACTTCTCCCTTGCTAGGTCTGTCTGCTCCAGCCACAACCTTCTTTTATTTCCTCAAATGCACGAAGCATTCCTGTTTCAATGTCTTGACGTATATTGGCCACCTCTACCCCTACTTTGTCTCAGTTAATTCCTCATATATCTTTCAGATCTGAGGACAAATATGTTGGCAGAAAAGACTTCCCTGATGTCCATCTACCTACACTTCATATCCCCATCTCCAATAGACATACAATCAATGGCAAGTTTGTATATCCCCATAGCATCTTGGGTTTTTTCTTCATTACTCTGTAATCATTGATTTGTCTGTGTAATCATTTATTTATTACTGGTGTTCTCTCCCACCACTATCTATTGCCACTAGACTGTAAGCTTCATGGGGCAAAGTTGTCCCAGGCTTTGGTTTTAAATTTTTATGGAACGAATGAATAAAGGTAGATATAGACAAAAGGTAACCAAACTAAAAACCCTGTCACCAGGAATAGGTCTCAAGATAATTCTTTTATGAGGAAAGACTGACTATCCAGAGAACTTTTTTCTATTTTTTAAAACATTTACCTTCATTTTTTTCTTTTTATCACTTGCGCTTTAGCTCCATCTTAATTTTATAGTTTTCCATTTCAAAACTTTAATCTCGTATTCAACCCTTGGTCTTTTAAAAAGTTCTAAATATTTATTTATTTTTCTATTTTTACCCTAACCTTAATTTGGAATATTTAGCTCTAGTCTTAACTCTTTTTTTTTATCTTGCTGCTTTCATTTTTTTCTATATCCCATTTCAAATCTAATTTTAAAATAGGTATTATTTTTTATCTAATTTATTTTAAATTGTTAATATGCTTATTTTTAATTTAATTGATAGATTTAAGCATTACTTGACCATCTAATCTTTTATTTGAAGTTTTACCCCATTTTTTTCACCTCCCTCTTCCTCTCCCTCCCTCTTCCTCACTCCACTGCTTCCCTTATTTCCATTACCCCATTCCCACTTCCTCACTCGTATTTACAATGACTAGAAAGTTGGAAGTCAGAGAGATATAAACAGTGGAGAGAGTTTGCTTTATGAACATGGAAACATGAAAGCTATCTTTACTCCACTGGTTTTCCCTGCATCCACCACTTAGGCTACTTTATCAGATTATTTCTCAAACCTGTTAAAAATGATTCTCTGAAGAACTTTATTGAGGAAGGTTTGGTGAACTCAGTTAATTCTCTCCAGGTGAACTCAGTTAATTCTCTCCATTCCTGTTCTGCAGTTGAAATATTTGATTTGCTGCTACTATGTTGCTTATTAATATCCCTCACCATCTATTCTTTAGTTGAATAACTTGGAGAAAACTGGCAGCTCCATGCCTAGGAGAAGTTTAACCCTGGAAGGGTTTCTCCGGGTAGACGCTCTCCTGGCCTGATCTTGGTGAAGCGCTGACAAACCCTCAATAAATTTTTACGAGGTGTTCCAAAGTAAAATCAAATCTGCAGCCAATGTCTTGGCACCACTTTAAAACAGCTTGTATTCATCATTCTTCCAAGGATGTTTTTCTTTCCTGCTTGACGAGTTGAAAAGAAGAGACTTCTGAACTGTGACTGGCCTTGTCCTGTGGGCTAGCAGAAACTGAAGGATATTGGCTGAAGGCAATCCCACAAACAGAGTTTTAAAAAGAGGAACACTCATCCCCTTGCTTCAATATTCATTTAAATTTTAAATCCTATACCTTATCATTGAGGCCTGCTCAAGGATTGGATTTCCAGGAGGTGATAGAGAACTTTCTTCTGTATGCTCAAAGGACATGGTGGATCTCTTCAGCATTCAAGAAAGTCCTTATGCCAGGGATTTAGGCTGAGTTTAGTAGGGTCTTTTGCCTGTGCCTCCAGAGGAGAGCTGGGTGCCACTCTGGGAGACCAGAATCCCTGAAGGATGCCCTGACCACACAATTATGCCCCACCTTCTCTCCTCAGATCTAGCATTGGTTCCTTTCAGGCTTCTGTTGACATGGACTCTTCCTTAAGGAGATCTGTTCCACTCCATGTTAGTTGGATAGATTAAATACCTTTCCACCCAGATTCAGGGCAAGAACCACTTTTACAGAGTGGACCCTCAGGTTCTCACTATCTTGACATTCCTAAGAACCAACTTTTGAAAATCTTTCTTTGGCCAACTCACCAGCTAGCACCATTCCAACACCAGTGATCTGGAACTGCAGATGCACCTTAGTTTCTTCAACTGTAAAATGGGGATAATAAGATCTACCATTTAGAGTCCTCAGGACAACTCTAAAAGGTAGATCTTATTATATATAGATACACACACACACACACACACACACACACACACACCAGTGTCTGGCCTATATTAGAGGTGGTTAATAAATCTAGCTATTTTTATTAGATTTATCTTCATCTTTCCTCTTAGGAATAGATATGATTCATCAGATCCACAGGTCTATACTTTCTGGCACAGGAAAATGTACTCAACACATGCAAGTTAGAACCTTTCCAGAAGGCCAAACCCTCTTTCACACTTAAAATAATTTGTTGGGTTAGTCCTGTATTTTATTTTTAAAAGTTTGAGCAAATGGGAATTGTGCTTAATTTTCATTGCTTGAGCCTAGGCTGGTATGGTGGTATCCTCTGGCTCTGAGAGAGCTCCAAATCATATGGTAGGACCTGGGTTATGAATACAGAGGCCCTAGAGCACTTTCCATGAAGAGAAGTGAGTTCCTTGTACCCTGGGCACATTTATGTATGCAAAATAACCCACCATCTGTTTCACCCCAGTAGATACCTTCAGTTTCTTCCTCAATCTAAAGTCGGATTAATCATTATGAAAACCTAAAACTTTAATTTGATAGAGTTTTATTTTAATATGGAATATGTCATGTCTAATATAGAAATGTCATGTCTTATGCATATGGATTAGATGCATACTTCTAAGGAATAAATCACAAGAAGCCCATAACTACTTATCTTGTTATAAATCTAAAACAAGCCCAGGTCAGTTTGAGTGGAGTAGGCCTGAGACAAAGGTTTCATTTCTAGAAGACTGAGATGGCTTTAGAATTATAGAGAAATCAAGTTGGTTATTATAGTGATGATAATAATAGCTACATTTATTGTGGCCTTACTAACTGCCAGTTTGGTTGCTTTCTGGTTAGCTAAACCAATAGTTTTAGTGTCTTGAATTCAGGAGACTGTGGGAAGTGATTCTATATTATCAAATATTATGTGAGCATAGTGAAGGAACAGATTTAAGAACCTGATTCCTTGCTCTGACCAAACGTTTGGGAAAGCAGATGTACTTTTGCTAAGGCTGATGCATTTTTGTTAAGGGGCCTAAAACCCATTTAAAAGTGGACTTTTAAAGACAAGGCCCTAATCCACAGAAGTAAGATCACCGATTTATGACAAGTATGACACCGAGTTCAATGAGGAAGGATAAACTTCTCAGTAAATGGTCTAGTCAACTAAATATTGGTATGGAAATAATGAATGTTAACTCCTACCATGCACCATATATAAAAAAAAAAATCACTCGAGTTAGGTTGTAGGTCTAAATATGAAAGGTAAATCACTAGAGATTTTAGAAGAAAGCATAGAATATCATCATATACTTGGGGAGAGCTAAGATTTTATAAAGTGTGAAAATGCAAGTCACATAGTGGGATAATGTATTTGCTATATTTAAAGCCTTCAAATGACTAGTAAATAACTACTAAAAGGCAGATAATCTAATAGAAAAATGGGCAAAAGATTACTTCATGAAAGAAAATAATCAAATATTCATTAGACATCAGAGAAATGCAAATTGCACTATGATGAAATACATTCACCTGAATTGTTAACATTAAAAACATAAACAGTATTGAATGTTGAAGAGGATGTGGAGCAATTGAATTCTAGTGGGAATGTAAATCGATACAACCACTATGGAAAACTATCTGGCTAAATCTACTAAAAGCTGAACATACACATACTCTATGACTCAGCAGTTCTACTCCCAGAGAAATGCATACATATGTACACCCAAAAATGTTCAAGACTATTTATAGCAGCATTATAATAGCAAGAAGTTGGGAGCAACCTAAATACTCATCAATGGTAGAATGGATTAGCGAATTGTACTATATTCATAAAATTTAATACTACTTGAGAATGAACTCTTTACAAACACCTATATGAACATGGGTGAATCTCTAAAACTTAACTATTGAGCAAAAGCAGCCCAGCACACACACAAAAAGCACATACTGGATGATTACATTTATGTAAAATTCCAAAACAGGCAAAATGTAATTTTGCATGAAGTATGCATAATGATTACCTGTGAGGGGAGGGTAATAACTAGAAGGGGGCCCAAGAAGGGCTTGTACGGCATGGATAAAATACGTTTTTGTTTTGTTTTGTTTTTTTGGTTCATGTGCTAGTTACATGGGTATATTTATTTTGTAAAAACTTAAACCATACACTTGATTTGTGTGTGAACTTTTCTATATATATGCTATATTGCAACAAAAACTTTACTAAAAAAGGCAAGCCCCAATGAGCTTGGTCAACATGAATGTTTGTCCTGTGCCCTCAGAAATGGAGAAAACCAAAATGTGTATAGACATTTCACTGAAAAGAAAAAAAAAACACGCAAAGATATTCACTAAACATTAACAGAGGTTATCACTGAATAATTAAATCAAAAGTAACTTTTTTCTCCTGTTTCCCAGCTCTTTCCAAATCCTCTTTAAGGAATCTGTATTAGTCTTGCCATCTGGCTCTTGAGGGAAAAGCAGAATCCTGGAAGATATTGTTTTGTCCTTAAAATATTGGATCAAACTGTCTGTAGTCATCTCTAATTCCTTGTTACAATAAATATGAATTTCATTCAAGGCCTCTACATGCCTTTCAGGATTGTTAGGTTTATAGTTTATAGTTAAGTATATTTAGAGTTATGTCTCTTTGGAGAATTGTAGGAAATAACTAAATATTAAGATCCAAGGAAGTTGTGTGGGAAAATCAGGGAAGGCTTCCTGAGGGAGATGACATTTGATTTGGGTGTCAAGGGATGAGTAGAAATTTGTGAAGTGTAGTGGAAGGAGAGGGATGAAGGACAAGAGGGTCACTGTAGACCAAGGAGATAGCACATGACAAAGAATGATATGTTCATAGTACAGGAAGAAGTTGGTAGCATCAGGGAAGAATTCAGGCACAGGAAGCTGGAAAGGAATTGGAGCCCCAACATTTGTAAGTTTGTACCCATTCCATACACTATGTTTGTAGATACGTTGTACAAACGTCAAATATTGTTCATTGCATTAGATGGTGAAAATGCATAATACAAGTCCCCAATTTTTAAATTGTTTTTAAAAATGTTTTACAGCAATAGCTTAATAACAAAACCAACATTTCCTGCATTACCATTTATACTGGAAGCTCTGAAATAATCAGCTGGAATAGAACCAGTCTTTGTAGAATATTCTCAAACTTTAAACTATTTAAGTTGATCAAAATCCAAGCACAGGTATATGTTATGCCAACTCCAGAGAATTATCAAAATCTCTTCCCCTAGAATTATAGAATAACTTGATACCAGCATCAGCATCCTTGCATGAAATGAATTTTCAAGGAGATGAGGTTACATTCAGGGATATCAGTATTGTAAGGACACATTATTATGATGAATAGATGCAGACAAAATGTCTATAGCCTGTCATAGAACCACTTAAAAATGCATAAATGCATTCTTTGAGCTAATGGAACAGATCTCTCTAGTGATTTTAAAAGAGAGGAGAGAAGGAACAGAGAGAGGATGTTTCTTCTGCCACTTCCCATGGCTTCCACACCAACATAACCAGAAGAGCAATGGCAGTTTGCTCTCTGGGCAGCATCAAGCCCAGAGGAAAGGTTCAGACCACCGTCCACTCTTCCTTCTCACTTGTAAATTACACCCGGAAAGTGGAGACAGCGAAGGGTGCATTCAAATGCATCACCTTGCAATTGGCTGTGGGGATGAATCTAGCAGTATAGACAGTGGCTATGTCCAGTTCGTTACCACACTTCCCTAACTGACCACTGGCAGGTATGAATACCAAGGCAACCCAAAGTGCTGTGGTGGAACAGGCAGTCTTTGCTTTCAGATTCAGTTCTTGGCAAGGAAGTTGCAGAATGAGTCACTTTGGGGCAGATTCCTGACTGCACAAGAGCTATAAATTGAATGATACAACACTTTGTTGCTTTTACTGGCTCTGATGTTAGCAGAAAGAGCTGACTAATCAGACAAAAGGCAGTGGAAGAGAAAATGGAAAAGGATTAGTATTGAACATCCGCTCTGTGCCAGGCATAGACAAGGAGCTTTCGTGTATGTCGTAGAGGCAGCATGGTGCTGGTTATGATTCTGCACTTACCACTTGTTGTCTGCGTGAACTTGGACAAGCTCCTTAACTTCTGTGAATCTCAGTTTCCTCATATCTACCTCCTAAGGTTGTGTGGGAAGGAAGAGAATCCATGCTCACATGGCACATAGTAAGTGCTCTGAAAAAGTAGGTATTTTTAGTGGTTATTATTACTGTCATTATCATTTAATTCTGAAACCAGCATTGTTACCTATTTTACAGATGTGGACATTAAGGCTCAGAGAAATAAGTCTTACAAGAGGATACAACCTCGGTACTGTGATTCTAATCCAGTCTCACACCGGAATTTGTACTCCTTACCACTCGAGACCACATTGCCTTTATCGATTAGCTTTGAAAAACCAGACTGCAGAAATGAGAAGCAGCAAAAATGGCCTTGTTCACAAATATCCATGAACCAATGGTTGATGTGATATATTAGGGTTCTTTAGAGAAAAAGAACCAATAGGATGTATGTGTGTGTAAATTTAGATATAGATATAGATATATAGGTATATAAATAGAAATTTTAAGAAATTGACTCATGCAGTTGCGGAGGCTGGCAAGTCTATAATCTGCAAGGAAGATGGGCAGGCTGGCAGGCTGACAACCCAGGGCAGAGTTGACATTGCAGTCACAAATCTCAAGGCAGTCTGGAGACAGAATTCTTTCTTATTCTGGTGACCGCAGTCTTTTTCTCTTAAGGCCTTCAACTGATTGGATAAGGCCCACCCACATTATGAAGAAGAATCTGCTTTACTGAAGTTTACTAATTTAAATATTAATCTCGCCTTAAAAATACCTTCATGTTGACATCTAGACTGGCATTTAACCGAATATTTGAGTACCATGGCCTGGCCATGTCGACATGTAAAATTAACTATCACAGGTGAGAAGAAATCCGTGGCAAATATGAACCCAGAACCAAAATGTTTGAGCTAAAGCACCATCATTAATTGACTTTAGCCATCAAATTGCTTAGGTTTTGACTGGGTTTTGTTACTCATTTCTTAAAACCCACATACCACTTAGGCATTTTTGACTAGTCAGATGAACTAAAATTATTAAAACAAAACCATAGTAAGAAATGCAGCCTGTGGGCTCTAAGCAGCAAAAATAAAAACAGCTTCAGAAAGTGAGGTCCTTTTTCCTGAGTGACTGTTTTACCTAATCCAAGCTCGAGGGTGAGCAATTATTTTAAGAATTAAAAAAAGAAAAAAGAAATTAAAAAAAGAAAAGCTTTTTATGTCTCCACTCTTTCCTGTTGCTAAGCTGTGGAACTTATACACGGCAATAGCAGAGTCATTTAAAACAGTTGTGGGATATTTTTTTGGAAAATGAAAATTAGTTTATTTCCTAAACAAAACTGGAAAACACTTTTATTATAGTAATTCAAAAATATCAATTTCCCCAAGTGGCATTTACAATAGAATAAATTTTCTGCCTTTCGCCTGTGAAAATGGTACTCCAGACCCTCCATCAAGAAGATGTGCTTCTTGCCTCCCCTCCTGGCTTCAGGATATAGCTTAATTTAAATTTTAGTTCTCTTGCCTCCTCCCTACATTGCTAGCTGTCATATTGAATTAAGAATTATCCTTGAGGTTAGCAGCCGCACACAATGGAACTTCTTCATAAAGCTTCTTCATAATGCCACAATACCTGCTGTGGATTTCCTACCTCCAGGGTTTGTTTGTTTGTTTGTTTGTTTAATTTTTTTATGTCAAAGAAGAAACTTTTGTACTTTTAAAGCACAGTAGTCAGATCTTTGGTTTTTGGGTTTTTTTGTTGTTGTTGTTTTTTTTTCATCACAGTTTAGTCCTTACTGAATCACTAACCCAAGCAGTGATCAAAGCACTAACATGCTTCACTGAAGGGTAATAGACCACAAACTCAGTATAATTTTAAATCCATTGGGATTTGATATATGGAGTAATTTAAATAATCCAAAGAAAGAAAGTTATTGGGCCCTATTACCTTTAGATATAATACAGGAAGTTGTTAGAACTGGGAAATTACTGTAGAAATCCTAATCTAACTTTCTGCCCCACCATCCATTTTGCAGGTGATGAAACTGAGGCCCAAAGGTTAATTCAGCAAAGATACTCAATAACTGGGCCAGCATCCGAACACAAATCTTCTAACACCAGTTCGTTACCCCATGGTTATTTTCAATTCTTGATCTGCAAATCGAGACATAATCTGGATGTTGTACATAACCATTAAAGCAACTAGAAATCACTTCTCACAATAGAGTAGTGTTTATCTGAATACCATTTTGCCTATCTTGTAACATAACTTTGTCCAACATGCAGTTGCCCAATTACTGGTAGAATAATCTGAGCTTACATCACAGCGTCATTCACATTTGAGCATCAGAGAATAGTCTTCACCCAGTGCCTGAAGCCTTGTGTAGCCCCTCTTCTGGCTTTTAGTGCCAACTCTTGTTAGCTGGAGGCAAATTATCCACAGGCCCAGCAAAGAAAGGGGCCCGTTTGGCAACTCTTCATCCTTGTCAGATTTGAAGCTGTTCTGCAAAGGCACTTTAATCAGGCAATGGGAGAGCTGCCACATTTAGAAGCAGCTCCTAAATGGGAAGCAGAGAATTTCAGGACCAACTAGAGTTCTTGGTGCTTTTGTTGTTTATCATTTAAAAGACGGAACCGGGTGAATTCTTCAATACACTTTCGTACTCTAGACTTTGTAAAATTCAGAACAGTTCAATGATTTCTTGAGGCTCATTCCTTATTTCTCATTGCACTTCTGAATTCATGGTTTGCCGACCGAATGTACGTCCTTTGATTATGGTTTAATTAATTTCAAGTTATGTACCATATGATTGGGGATTATTTTGATTATTATCTTCAGTTTTTCTAAAACTGCTAAGAGGCTACTCATTTTAGTGGAGGCCTTTACAATATATGAATTGTAAAAGCTTTTTGTACAATCAAAGCAATAAACCAGTAATCATAGCTATGTTCTATATTAGTTGTCAGCTTGCTTATAGAAAGCTGAGCAGTAGCTCATTTGTCAAACGTCATTGTATATATTTTACAGTGAAAAAATGGCAACAAAGATTCAGTCACTCAGTTCATGAAAGGCAGAGTAAGAACTCAAAGCCAGAACCCATACCACATTTTAGTAATTATTCAAATGAAAAATAATTTTTTATTTTCTGATGTTTTGATTTGTGTCAAACATTTTGGCAATAGTTAACAGTATCTTGTAAGTGAGCATCTATTAAAAAGAAGTTGCCCAGCTTAGGTATGGAGAAGTGGAAGATGGCACGTAGTAGAATAAAGAACATTGGACTAGAAATTGAGACTTGATTTCTGCCTTTAGCTCTGAACCTGACAACTGCTCTGACCTTGAACAAGTCACCCTAGGGCCTCTAGTTCCTCACCAACAAAATAAAGTTTTAGCATCAGAAATCTTTCATCAAAATAAATATTTTGCAGCCTCTCAATGTACAAAACAGATAAGAGCAGAGTGCTCTGGTGGAGGAGGGGCCAAGTGGCCCAATGCCTTCAGCCCTTGGTCATGCTCTTCCCACCAGGATCAATAGCTTGTGAGGGTTTTGATCCACGTAGTATAAATGCATTCCCAGTGCTAGGCCTTAATATTTATTTCCTCTCCGCTAGTCTTTTTCAAAACTAGAGGAAAACTGAGGTATATGGGACATTCAAACAACACTCTTGTCATTTACTCATCACTTAAACCTTGCTTTGTCTCAAAAGATACCAAGCAAAGCTAAATCTTGTTGCATTTTAGAAAGGGAAGTATTTCTTCAGTGCCTATTTGGGGGCCTTTAGCAAAAATGATTGACAGCTGACAGCTAATGTCTACTGACTTAAGGGGAGAGAGGACTTCACATGCTGGCCATTTGGGGAAGTGGAGATATTAAATAAGAACCACAATCCACAGAAGCTCTTCATGGGTGCGGAGAATGAGAAAGGCTAGGATAAAAAGATCCTTAGTACATCCCGAGTCTCCCTCATTAACAAGGAAACTAAAAAATAGACCCATGTGGCATTGACGTCCAGGCTCATTAGAATTGCCACTTTCCTTAGACTGAAGGATTCTCAGCCATTATCACATGAAGCATGAGCTCACTTTGTAAACATTCCCCAGAATTTTTGTCTCACTTTCTGTTTCTCATCCATGGATTGGGTCTCAGCTAAATGCCCTTTCTTTCAGTCACCAAATATGCCCATTCACTAAATCATGCACATGTTCCCCTCCCCCCGCCCCTCCCTAGTGAGTCCACATCTATTTTCTCTCATCAGAAAATAAAGTGTTATTTCCATTTTCCTTCTGTTTCTGTCACCTTTTAGCCCATTCTGTCATCATGGAAGGTTAAAGGCTTACTTGACTACCTTGAGAAGCCTGCTCTAACATATCATCGGCAGCCTGTCTCATCTATAATGGCCACACTTGTGTCCAAATGCAGGGGCTCTGTGTAGCAACAAGTTATGTAGATAATCTTAAACCTAAAAAAAAAAGAAATGGTGAAAGAATAGTAGGGATCTGTGTTGCTGAATGGGATGTTTCTTGGATTTACCTGACTTGCAACTCAATCAGCACATAAGATTATAAAACATAAAGTCTGGCCATTAAACCATGGCAAATGCCATGTATTTTTTAAATGTTAAGCTTTTTATAAACTAGGCACTTGTGGTAGATTACAAAAATGGCCACATTTCCCCCGCTTATCTCTGTAGGCACACCCCTTCAGTGCGACTGTGAAGTCCCTCCCATCAAGAGGTAGAGTGTGTTTCACCTCACCTTGAATCAGGGCTTGGACATATAACTTGATTTAGACAATGGGACTAGCAAATATGAAGTAAGCAGAGACTTACACCTTAGGCCTTATTATATATAACTGCAGTTAAAGCCCTAAGATCACCATGTAAAGGAGCTCAAGCTGACCCGCTAAAGGATAAGATGGCACAAGGAAGAGATTCGAGGTATCCTAGCCAGCCAGGCCCCAGTCAACAATCTACCAATAGCCAGACATGTGAGCAAAGTCATCCTGGACCACCCAACCTCCAATCAAACTACCAGCTGACCACAGAGAATAAAAGTAAACCTGTAAGAAGCATAAACAGTTCACCCACCTGATGCTAGCAGAGCCAAACACGAACCACCAAGAACTGCAGACGAGTCACTTTATTTGTAGAGCACGAAGCAAGGAGAATGGGAAAGCTATGGCTCAAAAGCCCAGTTTGGGGCAGGTTTTTAAGAGGTTAGGGGGAATAGGTATTTGGAAGTGCCGATGGGCAAGTTTTAATTGGAGGACCTTGGCCTTTCATGGTAAGGGGCTTTAGTACCGGGTCTTCTTTGACGATGGAACCTTCATTTTTGAAAGAGTTCTGGTGTTCAAGTTCTGGTTTTGTCCCAATCCTTTGGAAGGAGGGGCAAGACTTTAGTTCCGGGTGCAGGTAGAGGTCAAAGTTCTGTGCATGTTTTGGCTGCATGACTTACATTTTGGTCTGTTGTCTCTGAAAAGCAATTCAGTATCTTGTTAAACAGGATAGATTATTTTGAGCTGGTTCTGAAGTTACAAGCCCAGCAGAGAACAGCAAAACCAGCCTAGAGAAGAACTACCTATCCAGTCCACAGCATTATGAGCTAAATGCATGCTTGCTGTTTTAGCAGGTGAACTGTGGAATGATTTGTTATGCAGCAATAGCTAACCAATATAGCACTTAACAAATAATTACTAATTCAGATGTCTAATAAGAGTATGAGAATACAAAGACAATTATCTATATTTATAACACAGCAAAGAGAAAATTGTTAAATAGAATAAAAGTAGCAGATAAGCAAATGAATAAGCTGAGTTTTCTTCCTGAATAAATTTTTTTTTTTTTAAATAAAAAAGCAGCAGAAACAAATTTTCATTCCCAACTTTGACTCACCTTCTACTCTGACCTACTTGGTGAACCTGCTGAATTCATGTTGGGTCTCATTTAAAAGAAGATTGACCCCCTGTCCCAAGCAATTGAGAAGAGGATTCATAAACTCATGCTCAGTGAGAATCCTGATGATGTAGGAAGGACAAAGCATTACTGCTGATGTAGAAACAATACCAGCAGTCCATGCATTAATATGTGGCTGAGGATAATACTCTTTACAAAAGGAGATGAGCTGGTTCTGCAGCCACCAGATAGAGGCTGGAGAAAGCTGTGGGTGGGTGCAGGAAGTACGTGAAGCAGCACGAATGTATAAATTTCAAATATGTTTCTATTTTTAATGTTAGCTAAAGCTACATTTTAGTCTGTTCAAAGATTATACCTTCTCAGGAAATGGTGAGGATGAAAACATAGGTATAGCATTTGTATTCCAAATCACGAACTTCCTAACAACTTAACTTTTCAACAGCCTGCCTGCTAATACTTTACAGTGTGTAACCAGACAAACAATGCGATATAATAGTTTTGCTGAGATTAAAATATTTTACTCATTTGAAAAGATTTCCAAAGTAACAAATGCTTATAAAATATATTGATATTTTTATATATCTTGGAAGTGCAGAACTATGATTTTTTAAGGAAAAAAAATGTTTTTCTCCCCAAATCAGATTTCAGTTTTATTTGTTCCTCTAGTGTGTACCAGTGGGTCCCAAACTCTTTGGTCATGAGTTCCTAGAGTCTTTTCAAAAATATAAAATCTGGCCTCACTCATAGATGTTCCGATACAGTGGAACCTAGGATTCTGCTTTCAAAAAGGTGACTATAGATGGGCCAGTTTTGGAAATCACTATGGGAAAACACAATTAATGAAAGCAATCATTTGTCTTGCTTTACTATCATCATAATAAAGAGATTCATCTCAAAATAACATTTTTTTTTTACAATCCTACATGAGTTTCTATTCACTATTAGCAACTGGACTATTTCTGAAGCAAAAATACTACTGCGTTTGCTGAAAAATAAAAACCAATATCTGTTGCAGAAGGAGTTAATCGGAGCTAGCAAAACTTTCTTGTGTCTACTTATACTGGATACAATCATTTGAACTCACACATGACACATGTAGATTAATTCTTAACTGTAAATCTAACTTCTAACTGCCCAATTGCCATTATTATGCTCCTGGCCTCTCCCCACCCTGAGTCTTGCACACAGCTCTGCTGATTCTAAAATATTTGAAAAAAGGTTACATATAGACTTTAGTTATATGTCAATATTAGTTCATTAATTGTAACAAATATACCATACTAATGTTAGATGTTAATAATAGGGGAAACGGTGTGGGGTATATGGGAGCTCTCTGTAGTACTTCACAATTTTTCTGAAAATCCAAAACTTCTAAAAATAAAGTTAATTTTAAAGAAATTACCTATGAAATGAATGATGTTATAAAAAAGAATATTATTTCTCAATTTTTTCTGGGTGCCAAGTTTGCTTTTTAAGTGCTCCCCAGGTGATTCTGATGGTTTAGAAACTATTAGTGAGGCTCAACCTCACTTGCGGAGTTGTACTTCACCTGACTCCCAGGACTACGAGAAGTAGCCGCACTGACTGAATTTCAAAGCTCACTCTCTCCTTGAGGCTTTGCTCCCAAGTTCCTCTGTATGGCTTTCATCTGATACTGTTCTTTTTACAAACTGGGGATGCTGGCCAGTCCTGAGCTCAAAGAAAGATCCCAACAGCTCAGGTTACTTCCTTATTCACCTCTCTCTGTTTTCTTTGAATTCTGATTCCTGAAGAATTCCAAAGGGAGAGGAATTCTTTCCACAGTCCTGGAATTACATTCTCGCAGCATATAGTATTTTCAATATCATAACCATGCAACAAATAATTCCTAACAAATGCTAGAGAGCCATGCCATCAAAGGAGAAAATAATAGTTATTTCAAATACAACAATATTCTCCTGTCTTGAATTCTACCCACATCCTCTGGCTTCTCCTGGCTCACAGGTGCTTAAGGTGTCACAGAACATTCTTCTACGATGACTAGGTACAGGCTATCTTTTATCTGCAATTGCTTTCTTTCCATATATTGAATATATCGTGGGAGACTAGATGGACGTATAAGGAGGAAAGATAAGAAGGGGTTAAAAAAGAAAGAAATCTATGCTTCAAGTGGAGAAAATTCTTTTAGCTACTTCTAAAAATATTTATGCTTCATTTGGAGAGGCATTTTAAAAAAATCTTCCTACTAGAATAGCGTAAGTAAAAATAAATACAAAGGTGAGACACATACTAAGAAATGTTAAGAAACCTAGAAAAAATATTCATTACATGATGAATATAATTGGCTATGTATTAATGGAGTATTGATTCATTTTCTCTTTAAGGGAAGATTAATTATCATAAAATAGATGACTAAGTAATGCCATTATAAAGTGCCTTTTACCACATTGTGGGTCAAATCCTATTCTTTATGTATTTGTGGTAAACAAAATCTTTTGCATTATTGTCATCCTTTTCCTCTAACACCAGTGTTATTCAGAGGTTTTGTGGATATCTGTGTGTTGGCCTATACAGCATCCATTTCCCCCTTTTTCTTTTTCTTTTTCTTTTTCTTTTTGCAATAGCATTCTAGTCTTTTTAGGGAGTCACTTTGTCCCACACTCATGTGTTATGGATGAGTCTCCTCCCGTTATCTCCAAGGGTGGGCATGTGTCCCAGGCAATGCCAATTAGAGAATTTCACTATTCTAGCTCATGGATTCATTCAATAATGGGTACATGACTCATTCAGAACCAATGAGATTCAAAACAGAGACATTTGTGAGAACCATTGGAAAAAGGTCTTATCCCCACAATATCAAGTGTGGGCAATCTAAGCCTGACAGTGACAGTGACCATCGGTCAGCCTGATGCTAGATCCAACAAAAGATGGCAGAACTGAGAGGTGATGGGAGAGTCTTGACCTTTTTAAGCTCATGGATCCAATCAGATTGAAGGCCCTGGTCTTTTCATTTATTAAGACCAATAAATTCCTTCTTCACTTAAGCCTGTTTAAGTTGGGGTTTATGTCACTTGCAACCTGAAGAGTCCTGATTAATTAAGTGTTTAATAATGGCTATTTTTCTATAAGACAAAATTTTAGGAAAAAAGGTAACTCTTTTGTGATAGTATGAACATCTTACAGTATATCTCTTCCAGTGTCTCAGAACTGGATCAAAAGAGTATTTCTCCTTAACTCATTTAAGGTGATAGTAATGACTCCCATTACTGAGCATCTACTATATACCAGATGTGCTCAGCACTGAGCTTAGAATCCTTCATTTCATCCTCACGACAAATATTCCCGTATTCTCAATAAGGAAACTGAAGCCAAGAACCAGAATTTGAAGCCAGATCTGTTTTGAAGCCAGTGCAAAGTCTATGCCTTCAATTACCTCTCTTCTTGGATATTTTCATATTAGAAAGATGCATAGTTTAGATATTAGTTTAATAACATTTTTAAAATGTGGGTTATCCATTTTAAAACATAAGCAGAAATATATAAAAGGATTCTTATTCCTTGTGAATATTAATTATTATTTTTTTTAATGCCTACAGCATCTGGTCTTCCTAGGTGTTCTCCCATCCAAGTACTAACCAGGCCCGACCCTGCTTAGCTTTAGAGATCAGACGGGATCGGGTTTGTTCAGGGTGGCATGGCCATAGGTGAATATTAATATTAATATTGTTGAATTAGCTCAACCTCCAGCCCTCCCTCTCCTGCTCCCATCTGTGGCTACTGTCTTCTCAGTGTTGCCACACACACTCCACCTACAAAATCAGGCACTGTGCACACTCATACAGGTCTGTTTTAGAGCAGGACATTACAGCATAATTTTTAAATTTCTTCAGTCATCCTTATTTCTGGAAAGTTCTCACTGATCATCTTGCCTTATGCTGATATATACCAGTACTCTGGGCCCTTTCTCTTATCTCTTCTCCAAGTCCCAGGACTCACAAGCCTCCTGTCTATTAGACAGTCCTGAGAAAACAAAGCACTCCCAATATCTGAATAAACAGTGAAGTTTAGACCTCTCATATCAGTCTTTCCCATTTAGATTAACCCAGGGCTCCACCAAAAAAATCCATGAAGATATTTTTTTTAAACAAAATAGACCTTCTAGTGGGTTTCTACTCTTAGTAATACAGAAATCAAGAAGCAGCTTGAAATGATCTTTTTTCCCCAATGGCTTATTTTATACTTGCAATTGTTTAAAGGTACATAAAAGTCTCCATTTTTTCATAGTTTCTGCTGCAATCTAGAATATATAGTAAGAAATTAATAAGTGGTTGTTAATGGGAGTCCACTAAACAACCTCCTTTTTTCTCTAATGCTGTTGCTTAGACCTAACATCTTTGAAAATTGCTCTCTGGGGCATATAACTTGGAGAATAGCTACTCCAAGTTCCATACGATAACATATCAGAAGTTCCAAGAGATTTAAGCTTAGTATCCCAAAGAATACTGAAAATTTGAGCCAATCCAAACATGATAAACCCACAAAGAGCAAAGAATAAGCTCAACTCTATCTTTACTACACACACGTAAGTCAGATATCTTCATCTCCACCATGTCTGAACATGTGATTGGATGATGGGTGATGCCTGGGAATCCATATTTTGTAAAGTTTCCCTTAAAAATGTTCTGATCATCACTGAACTTTCAAATAGCAATTTTGGTGGTTCGAATATTGATAAAGAGATATGTATAAGTGCCTTTACTTCTCTATGGGGGAAACAGGCACACTTTAATATCTTCTCTCAAGCATTCTTAGGAAAAAAAAAACAGAATTTCACTGCTTAGTGCTCTGGGCTCTTGAGAGGAAAAACATTTTCAGATATCATCATTAATAATTCATAAATGAACTTTACCAGATCAAAGAAATTCAATATTTTTGTTTGTAACTTATCTTTAAATGTTATCAGTGCCTTTAAAATGCATATCTACCATGAATCACTTCAAATGATTATTTTAATGATTAACGGCAGCCCTGTGCTCTGTGATACCAAGATTGGTGGTTGCACCCCACCACCAAGTCAGAGCATTCCTCAGCAGACCTCATTTGGAGGATTATCATCAAATAGAATAACTCTTTTAACAAATCATATTGTTGTGGACTTAGAGATGTATACATCTGCGTTTAACAGTTTTCGTCTTTAATTTAGATTATTTTATCTGAGGATGGGAGAAAGAACAATTTTAGCCTATAGCTTCTCTGCGATGATGATAGACATTCAGGAAGAATAGGGTAGTTTTCTTTGCTCTCAATGGCAAGTTCCCTTGCCTCAGAATCTGAAGGAATGACAAATGAAATGATCTTCTTTCTCTCTGTGAACTTTACAAACCAGAAACAACATTCCTTTCCTGAAGTTTGATACTTCTGTAAATGTGATTTTTCACTTCCTGAAAACTGTGGTTTCTGATCCAATAGTGTATTTTGGGAGGTCAGAATTATCTGGAAGAACTTTTTCAAATAACGGTATACACACACACCCTCCTTACTCACTTTTCAATTTGCAAATTTGATTTAGAGGATAAATTTGATTTAAAATTTGACCAAGAAGAGAAAATTACTTTGGGAAGTTCCTGGATGGTACATAGTGATTACAAGTTTCTCTGCCTCTGTTTTGTAATGATTAGCATGAATCTTGGACATAGCAAGGAAGGAATCAGGTTAGACTTGCTGTAGGCAAGAATTTAAGTTAAAAAAATTTAATTATTTTATTATCTTTATTTTCAGTCTGCTGTGGCTGTATCAGTATGATGTGTCCTTTTATCATCATTATTTCATGATGTATATTAACTCATAAATAAGATTTTCCTTTTTGAATTTGCTGTAGAGATTTAAAAATTAAGAAAGTCATCTGTTTTAGACAAAGAAATGGATAGAAAACCTTTTAATTAATTATTAATTTAAGTATATAAATTAATATCTAACTATTATCCAATAATCAATTAATTATTAATTAAATAATTACTTAATTAATAATTAATTGCTGTTAAATAATAATTATTTAATTAATTACTAATGATTATTAAATAATAATTTAATGATGGTAATATATGCATAAATAATAATTAATTGTTATGCATATAAAGTCTTTTAATTATTAAATTAATTATTACCATTTATGTAGATTTTAGTTAATTTCTCCATTTTATTCTTAACCTAGATGAAAAAGCATGATAATAGAAACACATTTAAAAATACTCAAATGATTAATTTCTTGCTAAAGGAAAACTAACTCAAAATTAAACATAACCTTGTACTAACTTATTTTAAAAAAGCTATAAGCCTACAGATGTAATTTTTAGGTAAAATTACATTATGAGTATATATTCAGCACAAAATGTTGTTTCAGGATCCACTGGGTAGAATATATGAAATATAATTTATTCCATCTTAAATTCAAATTAATATTGTGAATGTAGAAACCTATGGAATTTTTGTATAGTAGCATAATAGCCGTGTGATACTGATTTTAAGTACTTCATAGGAACCAGACAATTCTACTTGAGGTGGAGGGATTAAGTAAGTGAACAACAGGTCAAAGGCTACCAATATGAAATAATACTACAGTCTGCTGAGTTCTGAAAATTTGAAATTTTTGGCCAAACTACTTGTCACAGACATCACTGCTCATAAGAATTAGATATTTATGCTTCGGATCCTTCTGATATAGCTTTAAACTCCACCTAAAGGATATCATGTCTTGGCAACTCTTAGTTCAAGATACTGAGTCAAAAAATGTCAAGTTTTGTCATAGATCCACTAAACCAGAGATCCCTAACCGTTTGGAACTAGGGACCCGTGCTCCTATAAAGATCTAATGACTGATGATCTGAGGTGGAGCTGAGGCAGTGATGCTAGCGCTGGGATGTGGCTGCAAATACAGATGAAGCTTCTCTGTCTCAACCTCCGCTCACCTCCTGCTGTGTGGCCCTGCTCCTAACAGGCCACGGACCAGTACCAGTCCACGGGCCCTGGGGGTTGGGGACCCCTGCATTAAACTAAAAGTATATTTGCACATTAGGTTTCCCTGTATTCATGGAGCTAAATAAAGTTAGCTACAGTGTATGTTCTCAGACACAAATATAATTGTGACACACTGCTTAAAAACCTTTCAGAAAAGTTCTTGATCTGGCCCCAGCCCACTCTCTTCTTAGTCCTGATATGCTCCCATGCATATCTTATTCAGCTGCTCGTGTTATCCCAGCATATCACGTTTAATCATGCCTCTTTGCCATGACGCTACTGTTCTTTTTGCTTTGAATCCTCTTCCCTGATTAGCTATTTTTTTCATCCTTCAAGACATAGCTCAAATTTTAATGCCTATAAGAAATCTTCTTTATTGCCCCCCTGCCCCCATTAATCATCTTCCACCTTTCTTTCCCATTGTACAGCATTTAAGTACATCTCTCCCGCTAGACCATGAGCCTTCCCCAGTAGCTTCTCGAAAGCAATGGCAATGTCTTATTCATCTTTATATTCCTGTTCTTCTCACCGCTCCCTCCTCATGCAACTGCCTAGCACAATGTCTGGCATAATATCTCTTTAATGGATGAGTGAATGTTAAATCAATATGATCCCTAGTTACTCCAAAATGCAATCTAAAGAAAATGACATTTATGTGTTAAAACAAGAAAGAAACAAACATTTTAAATGAAAGACTATGCAGAATTTATACAATTTAAATCCAAAATTTTATTCCAATAAATATTGGAAAGTTAAGTATTTATGGTAAGTATAGAAATTAAATGTACATCATTGAGCATTTGCATAGGAAACAGTGCTTGGAAGTGAATGAGCATCCAAGTGTTGTCTCACATATGGTGAGTCCCTAAAGAGTGGAACTGGTATGACAAAAATAGTTCATTTTGACATCTATTATGGCTTTGTTTCATGAGTGGTTTTCCTATGTGTTTGGGTTATTTCAATGGCCTACCTTTTTGCAACATGTAATCACAACGCCATTTTAAAAAAAAACCTTCATCTCAATAGAAGTTGATCCAGATTTATGAGGCCTGGAGCTTATATAGTTTGTTAGGAGAATCCTCTTTAAGAAAAAAATACAAAATCACAAATATGAAATTAAATATGAAAGCAAATATTTATTTAGAACAAGAAATCATAACAAATTACAATATTTAAAAATTAACAAATACCACAAATATATCAAACCCATAAAAACATTGCTTCTGTTAATCTTCTGACATGCCTCTATAATTTTTTCTCTGCATGTTTTGCTATGCACCTATTGATAGGTTCTTCATATAGTAAGTGTTATATCACTTACTGCAGAAAAAGTAGGAAAATAATTTAGTCTTGCTCTAGAAAGTTTCTCCTGATCTACCCACATCCTTCCAGTTCTGGTCACTTTAGGGACACATATTTATTGTGAGAGATCTCTAGCTTTGTACCTTTTTTATGCTGCCACTAAGTCTGCATAACAGTCAGTCAGAGCATTTCTGGGAGACAGTCCTACACCAGAATGGCTAACAATGGCTTATCTTTGCATATAAGTGATGAGACCCATAAAAGCATATCCCAAACACCATAAATTAACAAATCTACTTTCCTTACCCAAGTGCCCAGAATGCCTGTGGCCACTGTAACAAACTAATCAGACATGAGAGAAAGTGTGACAGAGGAGAAGTTGAAATGGGAAGAGACAATGGTTTTAGCTAACTACAAGTAAAATATCTTTTTCAAATTTTACAAAATCCACTTGATGATGTAGATATAACAGTAAGCCCCTTTCCGGTGCCTTGAAAGGGGCCAGTGCATGGGAAGGGGCCCAGGGCCTTAATCTGCCTCTTAACCAGTGGAGAGTAAAGAGAAAAATGACTCCTTCCCTGACCCTCAACTGGAAATGAGAATAACAGAGGCTGCTGGCAGAGAATGTCATCAGATCTCAAAGGTTCATTTTGTATTGTTAAGAAATAGCTCTTTCTCATTCTCAATAGACGTGAAGAGGAAGGGAGAGGGTAAAGGAAAGAACATTGCTTTAAACAAAAATATGACTTACAAAACTTATAGGTTCTGGAGGTACCTTGTAAATTAGGAAATGGTACCTTGTAAATTAGGAAATGGTTAGAAAAATATTTTCTCCATACAGGTTTGTACGGCATTCATTTAGGAGTGGTAGACTGGCAAAATATTGGTCATAGTCAACCTGAAAGTAGCTTTTATTTGCTCCATAAAGTGTCTTTAATGAAAAAAAAGTGAACCAACATAAAGAAATTTGACTTTAAAATGTGTCAGTTTACCTCTCTATGGCAACATTCAGCTGGGCTGGGCAATGACTGCCCCTTACAGATCTAGTACAGCCCAAGGTTGTCAGAGTCCTCACCACTTACACAATCATACAAAGCTTTTATTGCAGCCCAATCTATTTCTGTCCTTACTTCAGCCTGACTGTACTGTTTTTATCCTTTAGAGAAAAATTTGTCTTTGATCAAACAAGCATACCTACACCATGAAGGACCCAATTTTATTTGGGGAGTTAGTTCAAGCATGTTGTAGACAGTATCACAAGACTTGGAGAGACTGCTCTGTGAGAGGAGGACACCAGTGGACCACACAAATTATACAAGTAACAAGCTATTTTCCAGTATATTATCCCAGAATGAGTGAGTCAGACTCAGGAGAATTTATGGCTACAGAGAGAGTGGGGAGATCCTGTTGGGAAGGGGGACATGCAACGTCGATAACCAGGTTCAGGGTGTGGTTTTTTAAGCCAGGGGAAATTCACACAGAGAAGGTTTTGGGAGAAAGATAAAATTTCAAGACCAAAGAAACAATTTAGGAACAGTGGCAGAAATCCAAGAGGATCATAGTGAATATTTAGAATGATCATATCCTTTCCCTTTGGTGCTCTAAAGAACCATTTTGAGCCAACAGCTGTCAGTGTCCTCTCCTGGTACGTAATTTTCATTAGTTACCCCAACATGAGGAATCCATGGAAATCCACACCATCTTGTACGGAGATTGTAAAGGTACAAGGCAAAAAAGGAAAGGGGGGACCTAACCCATCTACGGATTCACTAACACCTGCAGAGGAAGAGAAGCATCCAATGGGAGGAACCACACCCAGACATGCCAAGTGTGACAGTGGCAAAGTGAATACTGCCTGAAGTAGAGCTGAGGGTATTGCAGAGAACATATGATTTTGTCAAGTTCATTGCAAGGGTGCTGAGTCAAAAGGCTTGCAAATCCCAGTTTCTGGCACAAAGAAAGTACTTAAAATTTTTAGCCCTCCTTATTTTTATTACAGTTGACTCTTGAACAGCATGGGATTGAACTGTGTGGATCCACTTATACGCAGGGTTTTTTTCAATAAATACGTAGAATAATGTAAATGTATTTTCTTTTATAATTTTCTTAATAATATTTTTAGCATACTTTTTAAAGACTACAGTGTATAATACATATAACATAAAAAATATATGCTACGTGACTGTTTACATTATTGGTAAGGCTTCCAGTCAACAGCAGGCTATTAGTAGTTAAGTTTTGGAGGAGTCAAAAGTGATTTTTGACTGCATGGTGGGAAGGGTTGGCATCCCTAACACACACACACACACACACACATACACACAACACCACCCCACATTGTTTAAGGGTCAACTGTGAGTGTGTGTTTTTTTTTAATCTGCTTTCCTGTTACTTATGGGTCATAAGTACTTATGGATAAGAATGAAAGTCATACAGAGGCAGCTCACAAGCTACATCTGGTCCTTTTGTTTGAAAATTTGTTAGCCTGTCCAGTTTCCCACAGATCACACAGTAATTACTACATGGTTTAAAATTATTTACATTTGTAAAAAAAATTTTCTAAATTTTTACCACTTATAAGGAAACAGTCACATGATAAATTAATGAATAAACACATATGGATTCATGAATTAAAAATAGAAGTTATTATGGACTCCATATCTAAATATTTTATAAAGAAATTTATCTAGACTTTTCAACATGAGCATGTCTTTCAGTCACTGTAGTTTTGTTAAAGAGAGGAAAAGGGAATTATCTTCAGAGATGACTAATTGTTCAGGGAATTGAATCCCTCCAGAGGAATGTTAAGGAGGAAATTACTTAGTATTGGAATTTTAAGTTGCTAAAATGACGCTATGCTGAGAGGAAAAGGTGGTCACTGTCCAGTCATTGTTTCGTCCCTCCATGTGGTCACCTTAAATCCACAATATGGAAAATCTTTTAATAATAAGCATCCACTCTAAGATGCAGTATGGAGCATTAATAAACAGAAATTTAAAAAGTGAGATCACTTTATTACATCTTCAAACGAGTTTTGTGCTCATCAATGAGGATGCAAAAAAATGTGAGGCATGGTCCCCAGAATATGCTGCTTAATGACAAGACAGTGCTGTGTTGATATTTATTTTTTCTGCCTTCTCTGTTTGCAAATCTAATATATTGGGCTACAAGTATAGCCTCTGTTAGTTTGCATGAAAAATTACCTAGTTATTTGAACGATCCCTGCCTACACTTTATTGTCTAGAGGTTAGGCTGGGGGATTCCATGAAAAGAGATAATTTTGCTGTTTTTGGCACACTTCACCAAGAGAAGGAAAAGAACTAATCATTAATTGAGCACCTATTATTTATTCTTCACAATTGCTCTTAGAGGTTCATGTTTTGCATCCAAGTGTTTTATATAGTTGAGGATCGTGAGGGTCAGAGAAAGTGAGTAAATTGCTGAAGGTTCCCAGGGCAGTAGGGAAGTGGCTCTAAAACCAGCTCTCTCCTCTAAGCTAACAGCTCCGAAATGTCAAGCATTCAATTCAATATCAGCTTCAGAAACTTGGTTATATCTGAATACCAAATTAATAAGCACTTCACTTTAAATCAATCCACTTTTTAAATTTAAAATATTTATCTAAAAAGGAAACTATGTTCTACCATAAATGGAAACCCAGTATCAGTGGTCATAAACAGAAAATATAAAAGTCTCCATGGGCAAAATGCTTGTCCTTCAGCTCATCCTGAGACTATTCCCACTTCATTGTGATTTTCAAAAGGCTTTCTTTCTGTCCTTAGTGGCCTATGAGGAATTAGTCAAAATAAGGATTTTCCATCCTGCCCTAATTCTTCTCTCCAAGAACTGAAGGCTGCTTATCAAATAAATTTCAAGGCCATAGGTCTCCAAGCTTAACTGAGTAAAAGGGCTTCCCCGCCTTACCCACAGGAATAGAATACTTATACTCTTGCGTATAGTTGATAAGCATGCACATTTGGGAAACTCCAAAACAATTTTCTTCCCAACACTCCCTTCTAAGAAAAAATACTAAACCCAAATACTGCTGAGGGATCAAAATACAAACAGTGCAGTTCTGAGGCATAGGAATTGCCCTAGTCATTCAGCAATGACTTTGGGAAAATGAAAAGGGCTAATGTATCCTTTTTAGCAGATAACATTTTTCTTCTAAAGCTCTCCACAGTGACATTTATTTATTTTTAGAGTCCTGTGGCTAGCAAACTGGACTGAGGCATGATTGATCTATTCAATTATGCTCTCTTTTGTGTTGAAGGCAATTGCTGCAGTAGAATCAATTGTGTCATGAACCAACTAGTAGTTACAGTCAGCAATGTAAATGGGTTAATGGTGACTTGGGCTTTTATTTTGTAGGCAGTCATCTCTCTCTAGTTCCATTCAGAATCTGAAAGGAAAAATCCTTTGTAGCTGCAATGAATTTTCTTTGGAACATCACTTTTTAAATGTTGATTCTCTGACTGAAAGCCTTTTTGGGTGATGATATTTTGGTCACTGGATGTAGCCTGTTCCATTTGGAACGCAGTTCCCTAATTCCTATTCTATGTGCATGTGCCATTATTAAAGAGCTGTAAAATTATATCCCAGGGGAATCTACCCTTCAGGACAGCCCAAGTTTACATAGTTTCTTGTGTTTTGCATAGCATCATTTCTCTTTTTTCCTTATGTGTAAACTTGTTAAGTTTAAATAAAAACATACTTTGCAAGTGAAAAGAGAACCAGGAAGCAAGGAGAATAAGACCCTAAGTAAAATATGCCTCCAATGTGTAAATAGGGAGCTCTCAATCTAAAAATACAATCCAGTCCCAAGCATATATATTGCTTGTTTGGAAAACTGTAGGTGAGGAAAAAATATCTTTTTCTCTTTAAATTCCTAGGTATTCTGGCTAGAGACCTACACATTAGACTAACAAAAAGATAGATTAATGAGAGAAAAGCATACAAATGTATTTAATATAAGTTTATAAAGAAATGAAGACACAGAAAAACAATTAAATCTGAGTGTTTTCATAGGAGATTTGATGAAGAGTACAAAGTCATGGGAAAATGTGATAGGACAAAAGGGTATGAACTAAGGGCAGTAAACTGGGGGAAACTTGGCAAAGTCTTTTTATTCAGATTCCTGCCTAGGCCTGTCCATCTCAGAGATAGGGATACTTTTTTCCCCTGGGCATAGGAAGCAAAAGTCTCATGGGAGGGTCTCATGGCTGCTTGAGGGGAAGGTCAAAAAAGTCCTTCCTGTACCTGCCACTTCTCATATTCCTTCAGCTTAAAATATTCAGTGTGCCAAGGCACTGTATTTTGGGGTAGTATGTTCAGAACTTCATCAATACTGAATAGTTTTTTGCTTAAACAAAGATTTGTTGAGAATCTACTGTGGTCTAAACATCTTTTCCATAAAAACAATAGAATGATTATTGTTCTGGTTCCAGGGCCGGCTCACTAAAACCTTTTCACCTAACATGGAACTAAACTGCACCATGAATTGTGCAAGTCATTTATCTGAGCCCTGAGGATATCAGGCCATGTGATAAGAAGGGAGGAAGGAAGGAGGAGAAAAAAGGGAACTTTCACTGTTATGGGAACTGACTAACCTTTGTATCAATGATTGGTAAACACTTATTATTTTCTTATTATTTTGGGCTGGGTACCATTCTAAATGCTTTATATAAAGTAACTCATTTAAAGAAATATATTCTGTTTTGAGTTGTCACCCATCTTCTTTCTGTATCCCTTCTTGCCTTTTTAGAGCATCTCTCTCCATATTACCAGGGCACACATATTGTCCTGTGCTCTCTGCTCTGGCTTTTGCCCTGGCCAGATTGATGACGCTCTAGGATGATCCGTGCTCTAAAATCCTCTATTCTCCAACCCCTACTCATCAAATTCCTATTATTTCAGCATGGCTGATTTTAGGTGCTAGAGAGGAACTTTCCAGAGATGCTTTAATTTGCAAAGAGGTTCCCTCATAAATCAAATGCATATCTGCTGATATTTCAGGCAAGGGGGTCTGGCAGTGAGGAGCAGACATGCCAGGGTTCCAAGTTACTTGGTGGGAGGCTTGGCCCTTCTGATAAGATAGTCTGTGAAGGCCACATCTCTGAGCCGTTCTGTATTTAAAGCATCTTCTCTTCTCCACTTCTGAACGTGGGAAATACACAGGGACGAGGAATACCAGCAAAGATAAATTAGCACACTCAGCTTTTATATTCTATAGAACACACCAAGGTAAGGGCAGGGAAGTGATGTTGTGAAAAGAATGGGAGTCCCCTTTAGGTACAGGTTTCCTACTATTGTTGTTAATGTGCCAACACCTGTATCTGCTGATCATTGGCTGAGCCATGTGAAAATTCATTTACATTTACCCCCATTCAGGGAAGCTCTAAGTAGAAAAGAAAGTCTTAAATTAATTTCTAGAACTTTTAACTCATGATGATATTTTTTTTTTTATCTCAGTTCTTAATGATGATGGTGAGCTAAAACCTTTAAAGGCAGGAGATGCTGGTTTTTTAGTCATCTTTCGGTGTAACTTTCTGAAGTAAGAATTATTTCACAGAGGTATGATCTTTGCTTGTCATTCTTAACTTCTAAACAGAAGGCTAAGACTCTATTAGTCTTTGTCTTCTCCAAATTAATGCAGATGCCAAAGGAATGACATTATTCCAACTCAATTTACATTTTTATTGTAGTAAAACTGCTTTATATACTTTCCAGAAAATTTTTTTTTTAAATTGGAGTTCTAGAAAAGAACTGAAAGAAGAATAAATGCAAGAATAATTATTAGGTGTTTTCTGATAAGTAAAAGGGATATTTATGTCTCCCATTATTTTTGTGTTTTTCTAATGTATTGATTATCAAATTATATAAAATGAAATACCAGCACGTAATAGAACTGCTGAGTAATGATAGAGTTTACTTTCAGAGGTTCTTCTTGTCTGGCCAGGTTATGCCACCATTCATTTATCTTTTGTGACTCTTATCACAATTATAGTTATTTGTGTTGCTAGTTATATAATCTCTTTCTTCCCTATTTGACTGTGGGCTGCCTGAGGAACTTTGTCATGTTCACCATGATATTTTGCATTCCCAGTATGATTATAGGCCCTGGCACACAATATGCCTCATAAATACATTTATCAGTATCATACCTTGAGTAAATAAGTGATATCACTAGGCACCTGAGATAAGTTCATTATGATAACTGAGCAATGTATTTGACCAAAGTTTCTTGGCAGTTAAGGCCCGAGTAAAACATATCAGTCTTTTATTCTGACTAAAAATAGCATACACATGAAGAGACAATTTTCCTTAAGCGAGACATCAAGTAACAGAAATGACCACATCTGTGTTTCTGCAGAACACCCAAATGCTATTCGAATGAATTATTTCATATACACTCTCTAAAATTTAACATTACATTTTACTATCGAGACTGTATTTATAGATGACAGATTACATGGCTGAAGTATGTTGATAGCTGTTAACCAAGAGAGTATACTTTGGTGTTTAAATGGTTCAAATTTTGGAGTCAGAAAGATCTGGATTTGTATGCTGGCTGTAACCCTATACAAATTATGTGATCTGGGCAATTTACTCACTTTCCAAGCCTCACTTTTTAATCTGCAAAATACAACACAATCTCTATTCCTCAATGTGTTGTATGGATTAAATGAGATTATTTATGTAATACTCTGACAAAGAGCATATGCTCATAAATGAGAAAAGTATCATTAGCTAACAATCTTGAAGCAAAACTAGGGAGATCTAAGAGAATTGTTAGTGACCATAACGTTGAAACAGTTTCTCCTAATCTCAGGGGTTTATGTAAACATTATGAAGTGACATATCTCAATTGATTCCTGACTAAATTTTTCTAGTGAAATGTGAGAAATGAAGAAATTTGATGTTGATGGTTAAAGGGAGAGTCAATTTTAGATACTAGGTACTATTTTACTAGGTACAATTTCACTAGGTACTATTTTACTAGGTACAATTTTAGGTACTAGGGAGCAAATTTGTTCTGCTAAGAAAGAAAAAGATTTCAATTCATATTCTTACCTAGACAGGATTTCTACTCAATTGTTCGCAAGTGCTGGTAGCAAGAGTGCTTGTGAATATAATCAAACTCTTTTGTCGAAACTTTAAATAAGTATCTGATTGAGGTTCCTAAGTTCTGTACCATAAGAAAAGAAAGGGCAGCAGAATACTATGTCATCCTGGACTGCCGGAAAAGTTGGGTAAAAAGCTGCAGCTCCCAAGCTGCTGAATTAATTGAAATTCTTTTGGAATCTGCTTACGAATTCTCTTAAAATGTTGCAAACTGCCTACATGTACAACTCCGAGTTCAGGTGTAATGGCCACCAAGATCTTTGGCATTGACCAATCAATAGATACGGTTTCTTAGGATGACTTTTGCTACAAGAAACAGTGAAGTGAACAACCTAGAGGAGTGCTCATCTTCTTGTTTTTTTGTTTTTTGTTTTTTGTTTTATAGCAACAAAGCATTTACTCTAATCACCTATTAGTCATTGAAATGAAATAGATCTATGATATAGTTTTTATTCCTAGCTGTATTCTCAGTGTGATAGATGAAAGCATTATAGTGATAATAAAGGAATAAATGTTTCTGAAACTTGCAAGGGAATTGTGGAAGAAAGCTGACATCGTTCAAAATACTGATTGATCTACAATTTAGGGGTGAGACTAGATCATACCAGATTTCATCTAGGCTATACCTATATGGCTCATTAGAGTAAATAGTTAAGCAATTTTATTTCCTATCCTGCATGTAAGACAGGAAATTAAAAATTCTAATGCTTAAAGATATTCCTAGGGTTTTTTTCTTCAGATGTTAATAATCGATTGAATCATTTAGAGCTATGCTGTCTAATTAAGTAGCTACCAGCCACACGTGTCTATCTAAACTAAAATTAATTTAAATTACAATTAAAATGTCAGTTTCTCAATCCTACTAACTACATTTCAAGTGCTCAAGAGCCACTATGTGGCTAGTGGCTGCCACAGTGAACAGGGCAAATATAGACCACTTCAATTATTGCAGAAAGTTTTATTGAACAGTACTGTTCTAGAGTAACTAAAATTATTGGCTGCAGTTTGGGATGATTTCTTGAACCTTATAAAATACCTAGATCATTCTCAGGTAGTAGAGTTGAGGAAAGTAATTTGTCTAACTATCAGTAGAAATTTATATTTTTGTAATTCCTTTTATAAATGTCTCACCAAAAATAATTCTGAGAACAGTTTCTCATTCCAAAAGTAATGCTGTTAACAGAGTCTCTGCTAAGCATGGGTTTTCTCATTAAATCTATGCAATGATACCATCTCGAGGGAGGTATTATTATTTTCAAAATGCAGATGAGTAAGGTAAATCTAGAAGTGATGAATTTACTTGTCCCAAATCATTCAGTTGGTAAGAGGATAATAAGAATTTAAACCCTATGCTGTCTAATTCCAAAGCCCTATGCATTATTCACCACGCTCTACAGACTATTAGAGAAAATCATAATAGTGCTTCCTGTATATGAGCCACATTAAATTCTCGACCCCGACTCTCACACTTAGTAACTGTGTGACCTTGAACAAACAATTTAACCTCTCTGTGCCTTGGTTTCCTCATCTACAAAATGGGAATTGTAACAATAGTAGCTACCTGAAAGGGCTGTGAAGATTAAATATATGTAAAATATTTGGAACAGTGCCTAATACATGGTAACAGTTCAATAAATGTTTGCCATTATTACCTAATCAATATTTTAAAAACAGATTGAGAAATAATTTTGGTAGTTTCAATTGCTAATTATTTATAAACAGGTCTAGAAGACACTTTTCAAATGGTACAAGTACTGTGCACTAACGGATTGCGTCACAGCCCGATAGTACCTGTTTTTCAAGATAGCAAACAAAGAGATTGGATGACAAGGCCTTCCCTCATCTCCACCCCCTAAAGGTGGCTGGCTTCAGCCAGGGTCCTGAGGTATTGCAAAAGGAGAAGCTTCTCCAAAAAGCCTGAGGACAATAGTAGAAAATCCTCAGAGTTCAGGAGGTTTATCCAAAGCCTAGACAGAATCTGTTTTCACTTATTCTCCTTTTCGGATAATGCAAGGAAGGGAGAGAGGATTAAGAACTTTGGGTGGAAAGAATATTATCGGCTAAGGGACCATGTGACTTTTGACTGCTGTCAAAAGCAGACCTTACTTAAGGTCATTAATTTTGCAGTTCTGAATCTCAGAAGACTCTAGGAGAGCCTTTCTCATTGGCTCCTGGGAGGCAAGATTCAGAATTCATAAACATAGGGAACCTAATAGGTTTCCGGTGCAAAATTTTAATGAATTGAGGCAGGAAAACGGAATTTCAAAGCTGAGCATCCTTTTACCACTCAGGACAGAAGACTCTGCACTTTATACCTAGAAAGAAGGTTGTAACAAACTAGGACTGCTAGTGCATATTTCTGACAACAGTGCCCCCCCCCACATACATGCATGCACGCAATAGCAGTAGCCCTAGCCTCAAAGAACAGAATTCTAACCCATTTAATCAGAAATAGGAAACAAATCAAGTTTCAATAGCAGGAAAACAACCACCACCAAAAATTAAATAAATAAATAAATAACTCTCAAAACACACACAACAAAATATATATCTATGCTTCCTCCTTCCTGTCTCTTCAGATGTATTGTAACAGTGACCTTCTGGAATCCATTACACTAACTCTTAGAATAATTCTGGGGAGGGGAAGGGAGGTGGATTTCAGGCCCAGTAGAAATAGAATAACCTCTCACAGGAAGCCAGTGGAGTAGAGAGAAACTTTGAGAAAGTAGGAATCTTTTGGAAAATCTAAAGCAGCATTTCATTTTCATGTAGAACTATGCTACTTCTCATCATACCATACCTTCTTCAGACCTAGGTGTCACAGGCAGGAGGACAGAAAGACAAGATCAAAAACATCAGCCGTTAACAAAGGAACCATTTATTACTACACAGCTGCATGTAGTATTAAGTCAGGATTTAGTAACAAAAAAGAAATTGTTTCCTCATTGTCTTTGCAGTTTTCTCCAAAACTCCTATTATTTTTAAAAATTAAGACTTTTTCTACTTTCTCTCTAAATTTATCTGTATTTAGTTTATAAAATAAAACAATAGTAATCTTCTAAATGCTTGATACATGCCAGGCAGTATGCAAACGATTTAAGCATGATTTCATTTCATCTTCACAACTCTTGAGCAGGATTGCTAGTTAGTGACAGAACCAGGATTACAAACCCACATCTCTCCACCCTTTAACCAGGATACTATTCTGTGTATCCTATTAGTCTGTAATTCTTTAGTGAAAAATGCCACTCCCACCCCAACTCCCCATTACAAGCCACCTTGATGCCCTCTACTATAAAGTTTACTTTTGAAGATTTTCCTTTTGAACTCTTTGTCAGCATGGGGTCCCTCCCTCTCTATCATTTTCAGTTCAAACAGGACTTGCATCACCTACACACACACACACATACACACACACACACACACACACACACACACACTCTTTGATGTTGGTCTTCACCTAAAATTCCTTGATAGGGTGCAGCTGCCTCAACACAAATGCCTGCAGATGGATGAATGGAGTCGGGATGGGGGCAGGTCTCACATTTTCTATTGTCTTGAATTTATTTTCCTTTGTATGCCATTGAAGCCTATATAGTTGTTTCAGACTTTATCTAAACTTGGGGTTACTAAAATAAATTATAGGGTTCAAGGGAAAATAATTTTAAACTGTAGGTTAAATATAAGAGAGGTTGGCAAACTTTTTATGTAAACGGCCATGTAGTAAATAGGCTAGACTTTGAATAGTTTGTCTTTTTTGCAACAGTTCAACTTTGCCATAGTAGGAAAAACAGCCAGAGACAATATGTAAACAAATAGACTTGACTATGTTCCAATAAAACTTTATTTACAAAAGTAGGCATTGGGCTGGGTTTGGCCTTTGGGCTAAAGTTTGCTGACCCTGGTCTAGACCAGCACAGTACCATAGAAATATAATTCAAGCCACAAATGTGGTTTTAAAGTTTTTAGCAGCCACATTAAAAAAATAAAAAAGTAAAAAGAAACAGGTAAAATTAATTTTAATAATGTTTTATTGAATCCAAAATATTATCAATTCAACATGTCATTAACATTAAAATCATTAATAAAATGTTTTATACTCTTTCTTTGGGCTATCTTTGGATCTGATGTGGATTTTACACTTATAACACATCATAATTCAGATAGGCAACATTTCAAGTGCTCAGTAACTACATTAAGGTAGTGGTGACTGCATTGGATGGAGCAGCTCTAGCTAGTTCCTCCTCTGTTTCCTTTTTCTTAGGTCTCCCCATCTGCATACTCATCCTCTATCTACAGAGCTTGTTCCAGGATCCTTATTTCTTCCCCTGAGTTTGAGTTATTCAGTATAGAAGAGCATTCAGAAACTGCCTTTGGCTGCCAATGATGACCTTCACCACTCCAAGTCCCAAAGGTATATCTGTGGGCTGGCGTTGGTGGTATCTATTTTAGTCTGTTCAGGCTCCTGGAACAAAAATGCCATATACTGTGTGACTTAAATGATATTTATTTCTCACAGTTCTGGAGACTGAGAATCCAAGATGAGATGCTGGTAGATTTGGTGTCTGGAGAATGCCAGCTTCCTGATTCATAGACTGCCATCTTCTTGCTGTCCTCACATGGCAGAAGGGGTGAGGGAGCTCTCTGGGGTTTCTTTCATAAGAGCATTCATCCTATTCATGAGGGCTCCACCTTTATAATCTAATCGCTCTATCTCCTAATGCCATCACACTGGAGGTTAGGTTTGAATGTATGAATTTGGGCCGAGGGGGTGGTATAAACATTTAGTCTATGGTGGTGTCCCACTGATTGCAGAGAATGACCCAGTAATTCAGGTTCTATACATATACTCCAAATACATATCTTCTGAGGTTTCCCCACCAGAATGAGTTATAGACCCTCCTCTTCAATTTTTTGTCCAATTATCCAGAGAGTAACTATTGGATCTGAAATATCTATATTTCTCTTTCTGTGTATCTCTCTGTCTTTGCCTCTCTGTCTCCTTCTCTTAGTCTTGCTGTGTCTCTGTGCCTCTGTGTGTCTCTCTCCCCACCCCACAGAAATACTGGTGCCCCACGACCACACACACACACACACACACACACATGCACACACACACACATGCACACTCACACACACACACACAAAGGAAAAACATTAGTTCTTGAAGACTATACCATCTAGTAAATTTTTAAGGAGAAAGAAAAACATTTTTTTCTCTGAATGTCCTATAATTTGCAATGCTTCCTTGCTTACTTTGGAATCAATGCTTCACAATAACTTAAAGAGTAATATTAGTTCCTTTCCTTCATCTTTTTACTTCCCAGTTTCCAGTTTTGTCTGCTTAGGCCTGCCAGAAATAAGAAGTAGACTCATCACTGAGCCACTTATTTCTTATATCTGTACTCCTAGTTACACAAACATACATTCAAAAGCTTGTAAAGGCCTTGCCAAATTGTTAGACCAGGGCCATAATGATTTGGATGAGACCAAACTGCTGTAACAGAGACCCAACACTACAGTGGCTTAAAGACTATAGAGTTTATTTCTCTGTCATGTAACCATTATGACATAGAGAGTGGTCCAGGTCAGCAGCCATTAGGTTTCTCCATCACACCCTGGGGCATGACCTTATAGAGCCTTAGTCACCAAGCCAGGCTCTATAGCTAAAAAGTCAATGAGAACATGGAGAAGGCAGATAAAATGTCTTAAAACCCAATCCTAGAAGAGGCACATGTCATTTCTGCTATGTTGTATGGCAAAAACTTAGTAACTTAGTAATACAATCATATGTGCAGGAGGCTAAGGAGTTTAGGAAAGTAGCCATGTAGCCAGAAGGAAAGTAGAATGAATTTTAGTGGGTAAATAATAGTTTCCACCAAGACTTCTATTTTCAATTCTTCTAATTTCAACTTTATTTTCTTATATAATGATTTTAGCAGTTCTGTGAGATCAAAAGTGTTATTTCTATTTTGTAGGGGAGGAAATTGAGGTTATGTAACTTTCATAGAATGTTGTTCCTTATTATAGTTCATTCTTCCTTTTATTATGTTTATATAGAATATATCCTCAACTAGATCACCAATTGTGTCCCCCCAGCATTATAGAATTCAGCATCTGAACATAGCAATTGCTTAATAAAACTTTGCAATCGAATGACTGAATCAGTGATTAACATATATTTATGTGCTGATGCCAAAAATTAACTGAAGTAGGTTTCTTGCTACATAAGTTAATTATTTTGATAAGAATTAATGTTTTAGAATTCAAGTACTCAAGACATGTATTAAGGGGTATGAGAGATGTCTGCTAATTTCTTCTATAATGCTGAGTCATGGAATCATATTTAATTAGCGCATTAACCCAGCATTTACAAAAATACAGTTACACTAGTCAAAAAAGCCAACTTTTCAGTCAAATGGTTTATACATATAAAAACAACTTGACAAGAAGATAAAGCTTTCTGTAGGTAAGTCGATCCTTAGATTAGGACAAAAAAAAAAAGAAAAGTAATACTTACTGAGTAAATTAGGCCCTTAATTTAATCCTCACAAACCCTATTAGACAAAGAACCTATAATTATTCACAAATTCAGAAGGAGGTTGTATGGGAGGAAAAACTTTTCCCTCTACTCCCTTAGTTCACTGCATTAATAATGCCTGTGAATTAAGCTAACAAAGGACAGATTAACAGGAGAAAAGGCACATGTTTTTATTAATACTTACGTACACAGGAGTTTATAGAAAAATAAGTGAAACTCAAAGAAGCTGGTATACTTAGGAGTTTTTATACCCTTCTTAAACAAGGAAGAGAATTTTTGCTTCAAAGGATGATAACTTCTGGGGAAATGACTAGGAAATGTATGGGGAAAACTAATGAAAGCCAAGGGTTATTTTCATAAGGCCTTTTTATGCAAACTCATCTTGGTGTCAACTTTCTCATCTTTGAGTATAGAAGTCACTCTTCTCTCCCTGGTACAGGGGAGGCCCCTTCCTCCTTTGGAAACTTACACTCTGCTTTTAGGCAGTGCAGGGAGGGCAGAGAATTCTTTTTGCATCTGCTGACTTCCAATTGCCTTCACCTGAAAATAATCTTTATGCCAAAACGGAATATTTTGGGGTGGCATATTCTGATCCTTTTCAAGATTCAGAAAGATTAAATTACTTGTCCGGATTTACTCGGTGAAGGACTTTGGGATTTAAATTCACCTCTGCCAGCCTCTAAAACATTTGCTTTTTAAATGTAAACATTCAGAAAAAACAGTCTGGTTTCCCTATTTTATTTAAGATTATTGAAATAATAGTTACATCCCAAATAATAACTGTCCTTTTTTTACTACAGCTTGATGCCAATTCAAAGTGCTTTAATGAAATATCTTATTTAATCTTCTAGGTAGTAGTAGAATGGCAAGACTTTCTATAATGGTTTTCCAGATGAAGAAACTAAGAAACAAAGAAGTGAATGACTTGACCATGACCAAGCAACCAGTTGGTAACATTGTTGCAACCATGTTCTAGGTCTCCTGAATCCCAGTGCAGTGACTTTTTTGGCTATTTCCTTATTACCTCTTCCCTAACTGCCCATCCAATAAATTTAAATGAGATATTCCATTTAACCACAGACCTTAGGGGCATAGCCTCCTCGGGTGGTATGAAGGACACTGTTCTGAAATCCTATGACCTGGGTCTGAGTCCAGCTTTAGCTGTGTGTGGATAATAGGACCCACCTTGTGAGATGACCTTGCAAGGAGATAAGGCAGGAGGGAGTATTACAGAGGGGCCTCCATTTCCCACCTCAAGTTTCCATGTAGAAGAATCTCCACTGGAAAAACCTGCTTTACCCTTTCCAGTCTGGATTGCTTATTCCAGGGCAGGAGTGATGTGTCTAATTGGGGTGTTTGGGAAAAAGAACGGGGCAAGCAAAGCCCAGTCTCTTCTTGAGTTCTCTTTTCCTCAGAATGTGTCTGTCTAGTTCTGCATTCTGCCTTGCTGAGGGTATGGAGGTGCCTGTGCTTGCAAGGAGATCTGTGATAGAGATGAAGTCCATGCAGATTCAAAGCCCTGTTTTACAACCTGACTTATCTGTAAGTAAGTTGCTGTTTTGATCTCCAGTTGCCTGCCTCCTGCATCTATCTATCGATTCTAAACTCAGGCAGGGAAAATATATTTTATTTACTACCTCTATGAACCCAACAAGTAAATGCATTCCTTTACTCCCCTTGTGCTAGAAGAAGGTGTCCTAAATTCAGTGTAAAAAAAGAAAAAAAGTATATGCGCAAAGTTAGAAATAATTTTTGATATGTGCACCAAGTTTTAACTTGTAGGTAAAAAATTCTTTTACGCCTAAATGGGTATTGCTTTCCCAAAAGAATCACAGTGTTTGTTATTGGTGGTTCTGGTGAAATTTGATAGATTTTCAGATATTTCAAAATGTCATAAGAGCAAACTGAATATATACTTTAAAAAACCCAAAGAAGTGGAATAATAATTATTACACTAATAAAATATCACTAAAATTTAAAAAATGGAAGTTAATTACTTCTGCCTTTTAAATGAGAACCATCGAAGTGATTAGCAGTAGGAAAGTGCTGGGATCCTTTTCCAGTACTAATTTTTGATTTAGAAAAGTCATAGCCCACTTGGACTTTCAAAATTGTTCTTTGAATTTGTAATAGCTCTTCTTATTGAGATCAAGGATCTCTTCTACCCAAGGGAATCAGTACATCAACTCATAGCAAGAATAGACTGATAAACCCTCCCCATTCACCTTCCCCCTCTGGTGTCAGATACTACTCATCTCTGCCTTTTCTTCTAGTCTAGCTCTTACTTACCAACTCTTCTTCCAACTCTTTAAATGCTGGAGTTCCCAGTCCCCTTATTTTCTTCTTGGCTTTTCCACGGGCATCCTCATCTACACGCCTTGTGTTGAAGACTTCTAAATCCATACTTGACTCTCAAATTATTCTCCTGGAATGGCACATTCAAATTTCTAACTGCTGGAGATACCACAGCTATTTCAAACACAGCACATCAGAACTCAACTCATTTTATACACTTCTCCCAAATTGGAAGATTTCATATAAAAGTCAGCTCCTCTTGAAAAATTGAGAAATCTGATAATACTGAACCCATGTGATAACAACTGACTGAAGGTGAAGAGTTACTGCCCCCTTTAAATGAAACCTGTGATCTCCATGCTCACAATCCCTACCACTTCCTATGTCCTGTACCTGGCTGACTTCACACAATATGTTCTTTGTCTGGCAACTGTAGATGTTTGAGTTTGTGACCATTGATCTAGGCCATACTAGATCATCTGTTGAATTAAGAAATGACTTAAAGAACCAAATAGCATCACTCTTTTCTATTCAGACTGGAATTATCTGATTTTATTGAGTCCTGGCTCTATCAGTTACTAAGCTGATTGCAGCTTTGCATAAGTTACTTAACCATTCTGTACCTCAGTGAGCTCATCTATAAATAGTGATAATGAAATTAGCTACCTCACAGGGTTGTTAGAAGAGTTAAATGAGCTAAAACATGTAGACAACTTAGAAAAATGGCTAACACATAGTAAGCCATAGTGTTTGCTGCCTCAGGCCCTGCTGTTTATTACTCTATTTTGGACTTCTGTGACATATTTTTCAAAACTGTTTCTAAAAAAGATTGTTTCATAGGGAAAATAGATTCAATCTGGTTTGTGACTCATAAAGAATACAACCTTGATTGTGTAAAATTATGTAAATGCATTTTTGCATTACTAAGAAATGACATTTCTGGAGTTATATAAAGAGGTTCAGTTTGATGGCTGAAAATAGTGAGAATGATTGGCCCAAACCGAACTGGCAAACACTTGATACCAACACAATTTATGACTTGACTAGAGTTTTTCTGTATATGAAATCCATGCCCAGCCAAAGGCGGAAGTCATTGTTTGAATAGTTTTGTATTCTACATGTATTTCCTGTGTGACCTTGAACAACTAGACCAAAGTGTCTTCCATGTGGCTGTTCTCTTGCCAGGAATGTTGTTCTGCTCTTATCATATAGCAAGCTCTTACTTTCAAGATTTGTTTTCAAAAGTGTCACTTCTATATCTTTTCTGATACTCTCTTCTCTATTATTAGCACTTACATTGAGTTGTAATTGCTTGCTTATATGTCTGTTTCTCTTAGAGTAAATTCCTTGAATTCTGGGACATCTTATGCATTTAACTAGAAAGGATACAATTACAGGCCCAGGCTCTGACACTGGGCTGCCTGTATTCAAATCGCCGGGCTGCCTGTATTCAAATCCTGACTTGACCACTTATGGACTGGGTAGCCTAGGGACAGGTCCTGGATTTCTCTAAACCTCAAGTTCCTCATCTATAACATAGGGATAATAATAGTATCTCATAGGGGTGTTAAGTAAGCTAATATTTGTAGAACTCTATAGAAGTGTCTGACCCATAGAAGATATTTAATGACTGTTAGTGATTATTATCACCAAGCTGCTGACTTGATTTTTAAAATTTTATATCTATATTTTATCTCGTTTCCTTTGATTGCTCAAATTTACTCTGCTACAACTGATGAGAAGTCTAATTTTACTGCTCTTAGTTTCTTCTAGCTTAAAAACCAACTTTTCAAAATATGAATCACAATTTAATCCTGTAAAGATAGAATATTGAAAAAATGAAAGGTAATGAATGTCTAGTGTTGGCAAACGGTACAATCACATTCCAATTTTTTTAAAAAACTTACTTTGTAACTCCTTTCCACTTCCTGATAAGACCCCTCTAAATAAATAAATTGATTCCCTTTCTTTCTGTATTCCATTCTCATTCCCTACTACCCCCATTTCAATGTGTTTAATATTTACATACATATATGTTTGTATTTAATTAATACATTGTATGTAAATGGTATGTCAAAATAAACACCTGGGTGCTGGGCATGCTAATTACTACTGGAGCGTCATCGCTTCTAGGCCCTCTCAATGGACAGAGCTAGGAAATATATGTATATATACTAATTTATATATGCACACATCCATCTACCTATAAGCATGAATTCATAGTGATATTGCTGCCCCCAATTTAATACCACAAAGCTCATTTTAGCCTTCTTTCCTTTCTTATTTGTGCCTTTTTCTGTGATAGTGAGAGATCTAGCTCCCCTTATCTCCAATTACTTATTTGTTTGACCCTAGTAATTATGGGTTGAATTATATCCTCTCAAAGTTCATATGTTGAAGTCCTAGCCCCCAGCACCACAAAAAATTATCTTATATGGAGAAGGTCTTTACAGAGTAAGGAGTAAGCAAGTTAAAATGTGGTTGTTAGGATGGGCCCTAATCCAATATGGTGTTCTTATAGAAAGAGGAATTTTGGATACAGTCACATTCATAGAGCAAACACAAAGTGAAGACTTGGGGAGAAGATGAACATCTACAAGCCAAATATGAAGGCCTGGAGCAGATCCTTCCTTCACAACCCTTAGAGGGGACCAACTCTCTCAACACCTTGATTTCAGACTGCTAATATCCAGAACTGTGAGACAATAAATTTCTGTTGCTTAAGCTACTCAATTTGGTACCTTGCTACATACAGCAGCCTTAGCAAACTAATATAGATTTCCTAGTATATAGGTAAATTAGTTTAGAATTCCTAATACTTACCCCAATTAGAAACGAATTTACTAATAGAGTACAATGTTCATGCATAGCTCTTTTTGCCTTCAGCCTTATAGTATCTAGTGAAAACAATTTTCCAAAATCATTTACTTTATTATTTACTCCTCCGATATTGCATATTTGTAATACAGTTAGATTAATTGGACAATCTGCATTCCATCCTAGGATCCTTCAGCATCCTGGTTGATTTTTTAAAATTTGAATACAACATATAGATTCTGACAAATAGATAAGGCTTGTAAGTATAAAGTCTATAGGTAAGCACTACCTATAGAGTATAGAACAATTCATTACCTTAAAAAAATTTCCTCCCTCTGCAGCCCTTTGGAGTCACCTCTTCACTCCTTCTGAACCCCTGGTAACCATTGATATGTTTTCTGCCCCTATAATTTTGCCTTTTCCATATGTCATGTAAATGGAATTGTACAATATATATCCTTTTGAATCTGACTTCATTCACTTAGGAAAAATGCATTCGAGGTTTATCCATGTTGCTGAGTGAATTAGTAGCTTGTTCCTTTTTATTTCTGAGTAGTATTCCATTGTACCTTACCTTAAGGTATAATAACTTAAAGTAAGATATTTAACCTTATAAGGTAGTCCCAAACTATCTTCCAAAAATGACTGTACAATTTTGCTTCATATCAGCAATGAATGAGAGTTCCTGTTGTTCTACATCTTTACCAGCATTTTGTACCATCAGGTGTTGTTGTTGTTGTTCATTTTTTTTGTTTGTTTTCAACTGGAGCAAGTCTAATGAGAGTGTAATGATATCGAATTCTGGTTTTATTTTTGCAAACACTGCTCTTCACAGATTCATCCTTATTGCCATATTACAATCAATGTTCCTGCTGCATAATACTCTATGGTGTGCATCTACCACATTTCACTATCAATTATCTCAATAACAGACACTCCAACTGTCTCTAAATAATACCATGTAATTTATTTTCTTTATTCATTATGATCTCAAGGATTTCAGTATTTCTTTACTTTCTTTTTTATCAGTAAGTTTTTTCATGGATGAGGAAAAATAATATCTAAACAAATATTCAAACAATATCCAAACCATATCCAAAAATCATCTTGCTTAGACCAGATTGTCAAGTTTTCTCTATGGAAACATTTTTCTATGAAACAGACTCTATGATAAATGTAGAGTTGATACAATTGTCTTCAACAGGGGATTATTTAATAAGATATTATGACTTTTGGGGTTTTTTTCAATGACTTCTACTTCCCCTTCCTCCCTCCCTTCCTTGCTCTCTTTCTTGCTTTTTTTCCTTTTATTTTATTCTCTCAAACAAATGTTTATTGAAGGCCTTGCCCGGCTAGTCACTGTTTAAACCACGGGTATACAAAAACAAAGACTGCCCTATAGCAATGAACAATCTAGTATACTGCATGTTGAAGAAGAAGGAAACGTGGGAACATACATATATGCATCATACATGTATACAGAAAAAAGTTGTCTGAAAACAGACAAGAACGTGCAGCCAGATATGACTTTGTGGGTTAGGGAAATTTCCCCAGACAAGACAAAAATTTGAACTAGATGTTGAAGTAGAAGGGAAGAGCAGAAGACATGAAAACACTTGGCATGTTGAGGGTCTGGTGAGCAGTTCAAAGTCATAAGGTATGAAGTTCATGATGATAAGTAGTGGGAAGTATGTCTAGAAAAATAGAATGGCTTTGGATTGGAACGAACTTTGTAGGCCTTATTTTGTCATGTAGACATAAAGTACCATTGAACATTTTATGACAAAGCGAGTTTGATTATATTTGCATTTTAGAACCATAACTTTGGTAATGTAGATCAGAGAGGACTAAGAGATTGATATTAGGGAGACTAATGGCAAGGCTATTGCAAATAGTTCAGGTAAGAAATATTGAAAATCCACACTAAGGAACAGCCTATTTTCTGCCTACGTGCTCTATTTGTGAGAAACAAAGGGAAAAAGTAAAATCTGGGAAGGAAGGACCATATTTGGCATGTAAATTAGGGGGGGGGGAACCCAATCATCATTAAAGGGCAACATCAGGGAAACTTGCAGTGTTAGAACTCTTCTGTATCATGCTTGCCATGATAGATACACAAACTTATACATGTAATAACATTGCCTAGAACTAAATTCATAGACACACATAAGTGGGTCCAAGTGAAACTGGGAAAATCTCAATAAGACTATGGATTGTTTGTACCGTTATGGTAAACTGGATAAAATTTACATGGATATCTCTATGCTATTTTGTACAACTGTGTGAATCTATAGTAATTTCAATTAAAAAATTCAAATAAAAATGATAGCAAAATACATTTTCCAAAAAAAATCTTTAATCCTTTTCTGGATGTAGGGGGAGAAATTTAAAGCAACTTATTCACAGTTCTCCATTGGAATTTAGATTGATTTTATGTTTCATGTACATAATAATTTGAAAGAAAAAGAAAAAAGAAAACCAACCAGATTCAAAACTAAGAAAACAGTTATTTAAATATAACTTGTATAGTTTTGAATGATAATTATTATTGGCGGCATTAGACATTTTACATGCTGACTAATTGGAAGGGGAGAAAATAAACATTTATTGAGTAATTAAAGTGCAAGTCATTGATTTGGGAGGCTTACATATATTTCCCTGTCTCATTCTAAAGAAGAGCCAGGTGTTATTAGAATTATTAATGCACTTTACAGATGAGGAAGCCTAAGGATCGGAGTGTATAAGTACTTGTACAAGGTCACAGAGTGTTGGGATGAATCTATGACTTTCGAGTCTATGCACTTTCCTACTACTTAGGAACTGAAATACAGACAAGCATATTTAAAATGTGCTAGTCTCTCTATTATTACCTTGTCTGGTTGATCTCTACAGTGTCTGTATTCAATATTTAGAAATGTGGAATACTTTTGTGGTAATCAGTGTGGATTGTTTCAGCTAAGAAAAACATGTTTAAAAATTTGTGGTAAAATAGCTTTTGATAAAATATCTCACAAAAATAGCACTATAAGAGGACTTAAGGGAAGTTCCCTCAACCATTAATTAAAATAAAAACAAAAACAAAATCTCAGAAAGAGGTTTATAATGTTTACTATATGTCTTGCAACTTACATGTTGTTTAAAATTTCACAACATAACTGGGACGAAACTTGGTCTATTGAATCCTGAAGCCATACTTCTAATTACTAAGCTATGATGCTGTAAAAATCTACCAAAAATAAATAATGAGGGATGAAGGAAAAAGAAACTTTAATATAAAGTTTAGTATGGTCCAAATCAGTGACCTGGGCCACCATTTATAGTATTTAGATGAGTTGACTACATTGTGTGAGTTGAGGGTCTAAGAAGGGTCAACGAGCAAAGCTCAATGATTTCTTCGGGTCAGTCATCTTCAACCCCTTTGTCTCATTTTCTTCTCTTCAAAGCTCTTTTACTTACTAATATCTACAATTATTTCATTACTTGTCTGTCACTTGCCCCACCTCACTAGAACATAAGTTCAATAAAATCAGGAACCTTGTCTTTCTTGTTCAATGCCGTATTTCCAGTGTCTCAAGTTGTTGCTGATATATAAATATTTGTTGAGTTAATGCATGAATGACTGGCCTTATCTGGACTTAAATGGCAGAGGTTTAGACTTAAAAACTGTGGTTCGAAAGATCAAATTAAAAAGCATGCATTATTAGCAATTTTGAGTGTTTCATTTTTTAGGTTGGCTAGGATATGTTGAAAGAAAGAGAAGAAGAGCTGGAGGAAAGAGCTGGAGGAGGATGCTGGAGAAAAGAGGAGAAAAAAGAATGTAAACTGGTAATGATAAGCCGTTAAGTACGGGGTCAGAAATTTGGAGCCTTAAGTCAGTGCCTGAAATTTGTGGGGCCTTCTGGAGTGGGATAGAAACCATCATGAAGGCTAACTTCTTAGTTCGGTCTCATAAGTTCTACCACCAAAAAGGTTTATGGAAAGGAGAAAGCTATTTAGTTTATTTTTAATATGTTAATTATCTTGCATTGTGCATAGCTTTGGTTAGAATGCAGTGCTCTTGAGGCCTCCATTGAAATTAGTGCCAAGTGTATATACATATTGGGCACAGGTCTACCTAGTTTATGTATTGTGGGTTCTTCGTGAGGAGTCATTACTGTTATTCTTATAATCCTTGCTACCCTTACATCATTGTTGAGTAAGATGTACATGAAAAAAAGTTTGAGAAAAACAAAAGAATTACATACGAAGAAACAAAATGGATGGGTAAACTGATGCATCTGTAGCATAGAGTGGGAAAGACAACGAATTTCAATGACATATGTGAGTGTCAAGGAAAAAACCGTATTCTCTAAAATGGAATAGAGACACTTGCTAAACGTGCGGATTACAAAAGATAACTCTAGGCAGTTTGAAGAGGGTCTCAAACTTTTTGGTATCAGGACCCCTTTACACTCTTAAAAATTGAAGACCCCAAAAAACTTTTATGTATGTTACCGATATTTATCATATAAGAAATTAAAATTAAGAAATTTAGAGTATTATTTTATATAAAAACAATAAACCAATTAAATGTTAACATAAAATAATCTTTTATATGAAAAATTTTGAACCCCCCAAAAGAAGGTATCTACTTAGAAAGGCTCCTGGTGACTAAATGGGTTCAAATTTAAAAACAGAGCCTAGCGGCCATTTCTAAACAGGGGCCTCATGCTAACTGCCTTTCTGGGAGAAGCCTGCACTAAGCTTCCTGCCTCCAGCACTGAATGCCTGTCTGCCATCTGAGCAAACCCTTAAAAAGGAGTTTCTGGAATCCTATTTCCACCAATAAGACTGAGACTTTCCCCACCCCATCAAGGCAGCGCATCTACATCCCCATTAGTATTTTCACTGACCAATCAGAGGAGCTACATTAAAAATCACATTAAAAGACATGCATTATTAGAAATTTATTAGTGTTTCATTTTTTAGGTTGACTAGGATACAGCTAGGATCCTAATCGTATGGGATCCTGAATCTGACCAATCAGGACAGTGCTTTTAGGACAATCAAACTGTGAGTATTTGAAGTCCTCATTTGCATGAGGGCAGCCCGATTAGGGACCAGGGACAGGGACTTTTCTCTGTATAAATCAGCTCCCCTCTGGCTCAGAAAACACACTTTCTCCTTCTGCTGAAGACTGTGTATCTCTGGCTGGAGCTGAAACACTGAAGATGCTTGTGGACCAGAGAGGAGTAGGGCAGAATGGAGCAGGCTGGACCGACTAGACCTGACCTGACCACAGCGGAGCAACGCTATCTAGCTGGAGAAGGGCCTCACCCCAGGGCCACCTCACAGCCATTCTGTTTCATAATTAAGCTGTAACACTGTTGAGCTGGTTCCACAGCCATGCTTCATTATGAACTGTTTGCAGTTTGTCCTCACTGCACTCCAGATAGGGGATTTCTGTTGGCGTGGAATTGGTTCCCATGACTGAATGTTAACAAAAGTAACTACTTTCCAAAACAAACAAAAAAATTTAAGTAGATTGATATTGTTTGCCGTTTTTGCAAATTTCTGCCTGGTTTAACAGCAGATGACTGGATTCTAATATATACTTCGGTTTTCAAGGTTTCCATGTCACATGTCATGCATGTAGCCTTTGGAAAACTCCACTGTGAGAGAATGAGAGTGCAAAAGGCAAATAACGTTTTAGTTAAGTATTATGTAAATACTTTTGACCACCTTGAAAGGGTCTGGGAACCCTCAGACCACGCTTTGAGAACCACTGTTTTAAAAGTGAATATTAGTTAATCCTGCATCAATTGAAAACTAGTTTTGTGGTTTCACAGTCCTCGGGATTTACATAGGATTTACTTTTTAAGAAATATGAAACCAGATTGTCCTCATTGTAAGGCATCCAGAGAAAACACAAACATATCATTTTTATCCATCAAAAGATCTAAAGCAGAAATGAGAGATCACAGGGCAAGTAAAAGGACGTTAGGGGAAACCACGGAGATCCACTGAGTTGGGAAAAGCCAAACCGATAGAAGACTCCGCCGAGGTGGTAAGGAGAAAAAAACCGTTATTCTTAGGGAAAAAATGGGCGGATACAGATAATGGTTACCGGGGAAGGGGAGTTTCAGGAATTCGGCTGGGACGAGGACGAGAACAAGGAGCTCTCGCCATCAGGATGCGGCGAGCCTGAACCGGGCGGGCGGCTGACCACCACCTTCACTCGTCCCTGAACCACGCCAACGAGGGCGAGGCGGACGGGTCGAGGCACGCGGGTCAGAGCCCTTCCCAGAACGGAAGAGGTTGAGATTTCCTTTCAAAGGGGAAAAAGAAGAGATGGCGTGTGCGTAGCAGGGGGCGGTGGCGGCGGCGGGAACCCGAGGAACCCTAGCGTGGTACAGAGGGTTGGAGGTCGCTAAGGAAGAAGGACAGTTCTGTTGCTATGCAACCCGTCCTGCGCCCGCCTCCCACTCGCGTTGCTAGGAGACGTCGAGGCGGGGGGAGGGCGGCGGAGCGGGGCCTACGTGCTGACGCTAATTGTATATGAGCGCGAGCGGCGGGCTCTCGGGTCTTTTTTAGCGCCATCTGCTCGCGGCGCCGCCTCCTGCTACTCACGTCGCTGCCCTGAGTCACTGCCTGCGCAGCTCCGGCCGCCTGGCTCCCCGTGCTAGCCACCGGTAACGGATGGGGACCTGAAAGGGAGAGGGGAACGTAATGTTGGCCGGGTGGCCGGCGCGGAGGGGAGGGACAGAGAAACGAGAGCAGGGGGTGCTGGCCGCCTGGGGCCTCTCGGCTCGTCCTGGGAAATCAGAGCCAGAAGCGTCCGTAGCGTTTCGACCCTGTCTCCTGAGAGGCCGCCGGCGCATTATTGGGGAACCGCTGAGGAGACGCGGGGGTTGGTGCGGCCTGGGAGGGCCGGAGGCCGTGCCAGTCTGCGCGGAGGTACTCTGAGCTCCACCGGCTTCTCCGCGCGGACGGGCGAGGCCGCGGCGTCGCCCAGGCTCCCTGAGGCGAGGACGGCCGGCGCGTTAGGGACCGGGAGGCTCCCCGGGTACGGGCTGGGCTCGAGTGCCTAGCCGCCTGCCGCCTTGACGTCCCTGCTCCCTCAAATTTAATACCCGGAGGGAGGCCGCTGGGGGATGGAAAGAACGGTGGAGGCTGCGAATTCCGATGGGAAGGAGGGGCTGTGAAGGGACGAGGCCCGGGGGCGGGGAGGGGGCGGGGAGGCTGCGAGGCTCTTCGGCTCTCCGCCCACTGGAGGCGGTGACCGTGCTGGGCGGGGAAACCCCCGGCGGCTTCCTTCGACACGTGGCCGCCGCCTGGGACATTGGAGACCCTTGTTTTAGTTGTCCTTACACTGCAAGTTTTAGAGACGGTGGGCTGTGAAAATGACTAATGAAGTCCAGCCCTTGGATTTCAAATTCCTACCTGCTTCTCTTTGGTCTTTTATTGATACTGGAGGAAAATATGAATATTAGGTGATGGGTGATGAAGCAGGGCCTCCATTGCTAGATTTTAAAATATTTAATGTGTGTAAGGCACTTATGGTAGCTGTTCTCAACAAAAGATTTTTTTGTGTACCTCAGGTAGTTAGAATTTGGAGGGGTGTCTTGACCAGGTGTTTTATCGGAAATTATTTGTAATTCTTAAGTTAGTTCCTTTATTGAAGTACCCAGAATAGTGTACTTAATACCTGTTTTGTTTTAGAGATGAATGGAGAAACTGTGGAATCGAATGAGTAGTTAAATGTACACTTTCTGAGCCAAGTTTGTAACTTGCTGCTTTATCAGTGCCCCACTTCTTAAAAAAGGCGGCAGTGAAAGGCAAGGAATGAAGTCCTGTATGGGAGGGCTAGGCTTTGAGAGTACAAAGAAATGAACTGGATACAGGATGTCCTTAAGGAGCCCCTATTTCAGGCTATCACTGTCTGATTACTTTTGTAATGACCACTTTAAAAACTCACTACACTGCTTGACTGGTTTCAGGGGAGCCGAGTTGTAAAATTTGTCATTTTGAATATAGCCTCAAAAAAGCTTTTCAAATTAGTATTTAGGTCCTATTTTGTCAGCTTTAATACTACTATACTTACTTTCCCTGGGAAGTAATACACATTACCTTTGGGTAAGGGGAAAACACTGTAAATCTTCACTTAACGACATGGGGTAGGTTTTTTGACTTTAAGCGAAACTGTATAAGGAAACTAATTTTACCATAGGCTAATCCATAGAAATGCGTTAAGTTTTTACTTCATCTAACCAACTTTATAATGAAATGACACTGAATGAAACTATGGATATTCAAGAACCTGCTGTATATAGAATAACTTATTTAAAAGTGAGCGGAGGTAAATGTGGTTTACAGTGACCTGAGAGTATTAAGTAAGTCTCAAATGCTTGTTCACAGTTGTCTGAGTTCAAATGGGCCAGATGTAAAATGTGAAATTTACTTTTAAAGAAGATGGGAGGGTAAATTGAACTAAACATTGGTAGGTCGGCTTGCATCTGGTAATATAAAAATCTCGACGTAATGAATGGTTTTTTTCAGTTCGTTGTCGGGTTAATTTGATAAATAGCTTTTAAAAATCGCCATACTTGTGTGAAAATCTTTACCTGTTGGAAAGTACCAATTTTAAATGTTGAGTCTATTGACAGAAAATTGTTAAGCTGATACTAAACATGTCATGTGTGTGTCTTGTCCTCTAGAGATTTAAAAA
>NW_024350319.1:24385040-24456368 GCF_902729225.1 Pteropus medius | reverse complement strand
AAAACTTGTACCAGAACTAATTTAATCCAAATTGCTATTGCTCATTTTATTACTTAACTTGTGCATTTTGTATCCAGGTGACTGATTTGATTCTAAATATCTCAAATTACATTCAATACAGAGTCATTTTGTAGGAAAAGGGACTTAAGGAGGCAGAATCTGTTTGCCTTCAAGGATATGAAGCTAAAAAAAATTAAGTCCAGTACATCTGAAGATCTAATTGGCTTTATTAAGCAATGGGCAGCATCTCATCCAGCAACTAGAAAGGGGCCTCTGAGAGGTTATAACAACTGGAAGGTTTTTAGAAGAAGAAGGGTGAGGCAAGGTTGCTATTAACGAAAAAAAGAAAGAAAGGATTGTTTTCAGCAGGGAGGTTTTTAATCGTGCAATTGCCTCTTTCTATGGGGTGGAAAGAGAGAGTCCATGTGACAGATTACCTCGTTGGTGTTGACTAGAAAATTCCAGACTGATTGATTAAGATGATGCTTCTGGGAGAGGTTGAAACTGCAGTTAGATCAGGTATTAAATCTAGGTTTGATATCAATGGGCCGTTAGCATGAGTGATGCCATTTTGGGCCTGTGTTTTTTTTTTTCTCTCTAACAATGTCAAAATAAAGAACTTTACTTACTTTGTTTATTTTGTTGTGTGGTTGTTAATTTGAAATATTAATGAAAGATAGGAAGGATTAGAATAGGGAATGAATCCTGATCAACTTAGAAAACTAATGATTATTAAGATTCTCAAGTCTAATTGAATCTAATTACTCGTGTTCTTAGTTGATTCTTCGAATAAATATTTTAGCGCCTATTTGGATATATCTTACATCAAGAACCAAACAAATCGTCTAGATATAAAACGTTGAGATGACTGCTGTGAAGAAAAAGTCGGGGATAGAGAGTATTTATACCTTTATGGTAAGGAACCTGTTATAATGGTGATATTAAGTCCCATTTCATACTGATTTCATCTGAATAAGTTCTTGTTTGGCAGAGTAGGAGTTCAAGAAGATGAGTGCTATTTTTTTCCCTTCCTTTTTAAATTGTTTAGTACTTTGACAGCAGACCACTGGATCACATTACGAGGCTGCCACAGAAGGTAGTCTGTTATACTTCTGATTAGCAACTCTACCTTTTACTGCTGCATAGGTTGATACATTTTTAGGTCTTCAGGAGTTTGGCATATCTTTTATTGGAAAAGGGGGCTGTAATTTTGAAGTTTATTAATTTAGGTTATTTTCTAAGGTAAAGGGTACAGAAGAGCACAATGGGTAAATAATATAACAGCACTTATTGGGTAGTTTTTCAAGCAATATTTTAAATTATTCTACATGTATTATTATTTGATTTAGTGCTCTTGGAGGTACATACTATGAAAATTTGAGGAAACAGGTAAAGAACTTATCCAAGGTTACATAATGATAATTTATAATGAAAATTTTGTATTGATTTTAAAGGGAGTTCACTTGACTTAAATTGTTATGCCATACATCAGTTTGGAATTCAGAAGCACTCTTGCTTGGGTTCTACTTTGCTCCCCCCAAGGAAAAGCCACAACACAATGGTTATGAAGTCTTCTTCCAACATATGTTGTATTTATTCCATGTGAATGATTTTTGTTTGTTTATGCTGGGTGTATTCTAATATCAGACCATCCCAATATGTCTCTCTACCATTGTATGAGATAATACTCTAGATAATGAGATTCCTTGAATAGAAGATAGTGTTCTCAAACAGGAGTCCATTTTGCTTAGGATGCTAATTAAAAAGTCGGTTCTAAGTTAAAAGTAAGTATAAAGAATATATTCTGACTATGAGGTTGTGTTGGAGCTAGATAAAGTAGTGAGCCTCTGGACCACGGAAAATGTTATTAGTTTGTTACTGTATAATCTATGGAGCAGTAGTCTGATAGGGAAGGCACCTTTGTTTTTGGAATAGTGGACTGGGCATGGGTTTTGGAAGTCAAATTTTGACTCCTAGTTTATTTTGTGTGTTGCTGAGCAAGTTGCTTAATATTTAATCTGCAAATAAGAGGAAAGCTTGTAACAGTCCCCTACAGAGTAGGCTCCATAAATGTTAGTTTTTTTCCTTCTCATTGAGAGTAAGAAGTTAATCAGGTTTATTGGAATGGTAAGTTATTTGATAGCACGTCTGGACATCTAGCTATTACAAGATCACAAAATAATCAGTTTATGGTTTGATTCAGTGATTTGTTCCCTTTCTCTGAAAAATTTTGTGATAAGTTCTCAGGTTAAGATCTGCCTTCAATTGTGTATTGAAGATTCTCTGTATTACATATTGGGTAGTGAGTTGAACCTTTTACCTTTTTCTCTCTGGTAATGCTTTTCCTTAAAATCTTATACTTTATATTAGTACAGTGATACCAGCTTTCTTTAGGATTGTATTTCACTGACAATTTTTAATGGGAGCCTTTAGTTGATTTACATTTAATATAATTACTATATAATATATTTAGATTTAAATCTGCTTTTTTGTGTTTTCCGTTTGTCCGTCCTATTTTTCTTTAGCTTGATGTAAAAATACATATATTTTAATTGTTTTACTCTGGAGTTTATATGCTCTGTTTCTAAGCTTTTGGGATTCACCCTAGAAATTACAAATACGCATACATAAGAACAATTGAATACTTGAATCCATTTCCTTCCCCCTTAATCTCACCACTGACATGTTGTGATAGTTCAAGTTTTTTTTAACATTCAAAAATTTTTTTAAACACACTGCATAGTGGTGATATTATTTCTTTAAAAATACTTATTTAGATTTCCTTTTTGCCCCTCATTTCTTCTTATACTTTATACCTTCCATTTGGGATGCTGGAGATATTTTTGCCTCAAAATATATGTTTTCCCTTCATTCTTAAAGGATGTTTTGGTTGGGTATAATACTCTAAACCTCTCAATTATTTTCAGCATGTTAAGTGCAACAGTTGATGATGTTGTCTTTTGGTGTCTGTTACTGAAGAGAAAACAATTGTCTTTTGTGCCTTTGAAGTTAATCTGTCTTTTCTGTGTGCTTTTGAGGTGACTCCTGTTTTTAGTGCCCTGCCTTTTCACTGATACATACAAATGTGCATCTTTTTATTTATCCTGATTGGAATTTGTAGGACTATCTTTCATTCGTTCCGGAAAATTCTTAGCTATTAATTTCTTCAAATATTTTGCCCATTCTCTCCTCCTAGAACTTGCATTAAACCTTTGGTAGACTTTATTGTATTCTAAAATGCCTTTAACTTCAGTATTTTCTATCTTTTAGTTTCTGCCATATTTCGGAAGATTTCTTGTGAGGTTGCTTCTAGCTTCCTAATGAGGTGAATTTGGGCTTTTGTCCAGGAGAGCTGGTTTATTATCCTTGAGAATTTACTTTGGGGTTCCTGCTTAATTTGGGACATTTGGGACAGTTGCTATAAAGATTCCTCACCTTGGATAGCTTCAGGGCTTTTGATTTCACCCATAGTACTTCAAATTTGAAGTTGGCAGTTGTCCTCAGGACAAAAGTGACATCCTTCTGTTTATAATTTTACTTCCTGTTTTGCCTTCCGTTTTGGGTTAGTAATTCCTTACTATCTAATTTGCATTTTCCATGCTTTTAAGATTTTAACAAATTTTATATTGTGCACTTTAAATTTCTTGTCATTGGTAGAATTGATCTGCATAATCTAGCTTGCCACTACTGGAAATGGAAATTCTTCAGATCTCTTAGAAAGCAATTTTATGGATAGTGAATAAAATTCTCATTGATTTTACTTAATGTTGTTAATTGCAGTAAAATACATAATGTAGGTGTTAACCTAAACTTGTATTTCTCAATGTGATCTGATTATCTGAGATTACTTGCCTCACGTTAGGTTTCTTGTTTAGAATGCATATTTTGGGGGCTGTTCCATTAGACCTGTTGGTTCAGAGTCTGGATATGGGACTCTCATTTTAAATAAACTTAGACGTAATTTTAGATTCACAGAGAAATTGTAGAGATTGTTCAGAGAGTTCTCATATACCTCTTAAACCAGTTTCCCTTAATGTTAACATCTTACATTACGGTGACACATTTATTAGTCTGTATATTTGTCAGAAATAAAAATCTGTTTTTAACCATTCTTAAAGCTAATTAAGTCTTTTACATGAATTTGCTTCTTAATAAGATCAATCTAATGAGGGAACAGTTTTTTCCTAATTTTGTAGCTAATGAAATAAGGCCAGAATATGTTTTCCTGAGCAAGATTGCTACAAAGTTGGTGTCAACCCAGATGATCTTACTACAATATTAGGCTTATTTTTAAAAAGTGTGTACAACCAGGAAGTCTAATTTATTCAGAATGAACAGATTGGAGAAGGCATCTCTGAAGAATTAAATGCAATCCTGTTGTCTTGAATTCTCTTTAATAAAGAAGCAACTGAATTTTGTTGTAAGAGTTTGAATTCTAAATGTAATGCCACACATGCTTTTTTAATGGGAGTATACATTTCTTGGAATAGTTTTCAACTTGGTATTGATTTAAAGGGTTTCGGTTTTAAATATTTTTATTGGTTTTAAATAAATTGTATTTATTTAAACTGATTGATGTTTCTCTCCTTAGATATTTGGAGTTCTTACAACATGGCAGACATTGACAAGTAAGTGGCAGATAGTTGGTTCTTTTTACAGAGATTTGTCATCACTTTGTACCTTGATGTAATTAACAGAAGTACTAATTATGTATTGTGAAAATGTATGGTAATGACTAATGTTTAGTACTTACTATTATAAAAGTTGGGTACAGTGTATCCAAGACAATATAATCACTGTCATAAATATAGTAAGCTGTTTGTCAATGTTTATTCTTAGGGGAGTGCTGAGCACAATAATGAATCATAAAAATCTTGCAGAATCCATTTTTGCCATATACATTTCCCAAAGATTTTTACTATTTAAATTGTAATATATTGTATATATAAGATAAAACATGTATAAAATGTATATGTAGAATTTAAAGAATAATAGGACACTCGTGTACAAGTTTTTAAAAATAGAACGTTACTATGAGAAGCCCTGTGTGCCCCTTCTCAATTGTATCTCCCAACTTTCCTCTTCAGAGGTATGAGCACTCTATTGGCTTTTGTCTGATTCATTTCTTTGATCTTTAGTCTCACCACCTAAAAATTCTTAATGTTTAATTTTGAAAATCTGAATAGCAGTCACAAACTTAAATGTGTAGGGAAAAAGGCAATATTACCACTATTGAAGTCTCCAAGATAGGTAGGAAAGTAAGAAGCAAGAGACTATCTGAGTCATAGTGTGGTTCAACTTTCCTGAGGTTTTTCAAGGGCTTATTTAGGAGAACGCTTGGGCAAGGTCTTGCATCCTGGAAACAGGTTTAATGAAGTTGGCATCTGGCAAGGTTGTAGTGTGGATGGGTGTCTTGCAGAAATATGGTCAGGGAAAATGGAATGAGCCACATTATTTGTTGCTTGTAATTTTACAGTAGCCTGTCAACTTAGTGGAGTAGGTTAAAGCAGAACACTTGAGGATGGAGAAGATATGATATTATCCATAGCTGTTGTGGGCAGCAAAGTATTGAGGTGGGAGGACAGGAAACTAGTACAAGGACTACACATTCAAGAACTGCATATATAAGAATTTGGCTAATCCTCTCATGCATGCTGTCTTTAGTATAAAAAGAGTGGCAGGAGGCATTTTAGTGATAATGGCTCTCAGTATGCTTGTCTCGTGAATCACATTCTTCCAATCTGGATTTCTTAGCCTTGGTTACACAGTTGTCATTGTGGATCTATTTTACTCTTCCTGGGATTTCCTTTTGTTTCTGTACTCTTGAGTTCACTGGTTGCTGTATCCAAAATTTTGTTCTTAGAAGAGTACAAGAGAAGTAGAGTACTTTGAGATGGCATGAACAAAAGTGACTTTTCTACTCTTATGCTTAATAGTTTGGGTGTAGAATTCTAATTTGGGAATCAGTTTTCTTCAGAATTTTGAAGGCATTGCTCCATTGTCACCTGGCTTCCAGTATTGCTGTGTTCAGAGTCATTATAATTCTTGATCATTTGTATGTGGCACTTTTTAAAAAACATATATACATATCTGTTTATTTCTGGAAGCTACCCTGGCTTCAGAGTTCCAAAATTTTCACATGGTCGATCTGGTTTTTTTTTTTTTTATCTCTCGAGTTAGGCATCTAGTAGTGTGGACCCTTTGAGTCTGGCTATTTGATGGCTTTCAGTACTGTCGAATATTCTTATTTTGTTGATTGTCTTTTTTCTATTTTCTTTTTCTGGAACTTCTGTTGTATGTTGGACTGGTTCTTCTAATTACCTTTTGTACTATTTTCCATTTTTTTCTCTTTGTTCTTTCTAGGCAAGGCTGACAAGTTTATCTTTCAACTCTTGTTTCTAAATTCCTATTTTTTAGTTTCAAGCACTCTTTTGCTCTCTGTTCCTACTTTTATAGCATCTTGTTCTTGTTTCATTGATTGTAATATTATTTCTCTGAATGTTTCTTTCTCCTGTATATATAATCTGTTTGCTCTTAAAATTTTCTTTCTTCTGTTTTGGTCTTAGTGTAAGACACTTTCCTCAAAAAGAGGTAATGCTTGGTTGCCTATCTGCTCATTAAGATTGGGGTGGAGTGGGAATCGGCAGTTGAAGGATGTTTTTTAAAAAAAAAGTTGACTGGAAAATTCGGAGTGTTGGAGAGGGAGATGCTTGTCTATTTGAGATTTCATTGAGGTCGTCAGGGTGGGTATTTGTTGTGAGAATCTTGTGTCAGAATTGTATTTGAGGGGGGCGGCTAGTTAGATATACCTCAGTGAAGAGTGCAAAAATATTTGCCTTGCAGAGTTATGGGAGCCAAACAGGGAGAAAGATGCTAGGGAGAGGGCTCTACATTTAGCGTTCTAGTGTGTATATTGTCATATCTTAGATACCTGTGTCTGTGGTCCTCTAGTCTGGGTTCTCCCTTTCCAGAGAAGAGTTTAACCCTTTCCAGAGAAGAAACTGCCATTCTTTTGCTAGAGTGAGGGGGAGGATTTAAGCATTTCTGTTTATCAGGTTTTGCTTAGTCCTCCCTATTTTATCCACATTCATCTCCCAGCCCTAGTTCTAGGAGTGTCCTTTTTTAAGATTTGTGTTTGGGCTGGTTCTCAACTTTTCCCACTGCTTAAATTTCAATTCTGAGTGAGTTGCTGCTCTTGTCTCCTGGTCTTTCAGTGTTTATCTGTTTAAAAAATTCTCTGTCATAATTTTAGTGGGAATTCTGGAAGGATTAAGATTAGAGGAGTATGCGCAATCTGTTATCTTAACTTTCATTTTGTTTTAAATTTTGAAAAAAATAAATTGAGTCTTTATAATTTTGGATGTTTGTGAGCCCTAGGAGGGTGAGTGGAAGAGGAGATTCTTGTTCTTTAAATCAAGTGTTAGCAAACTTTTTCTGTAAAGGACCTGATCTTAAATATTTTTGGCATTTTGGACCATATGATGTCTTGCAGCTACTCAGCTCTGCTGCTGTAGTGTGAAAGCAGCCATAGACAATACACAAATGAATTAATGTTGTTAGGTTCCAGTAAAACTATTTACAAAAAATAGGCATGGGCTGGATTTGGCCATGTGACATAGTTTGTGGACCCCTGTTTTAAAGCTTTAAGATTTAGATGTTTAATAAATGATTGAATGAAAAGACACTGGATGAAGAGCTGTTTCACATTATCTTTAGTTACCCTTAACTTTAAGTATGCTTAAGTTTATACTGAATGAAAGATATTCAAGAAATAATCTATTGTTTCTGATGAGGAGGCTGATTTTTTTTCTCCCTTAGTTGATGGGAACATAAATTTTGCTAGGAGAAAGGAGTTGACCTTTTCTGTCTTGTAACTATGTGAAAATTAGATATTTGTCCATTTATGAAAATTTTTCAAATGTTGTTTCTAAACACATAGAGCAACTAAATCTCTAAACCAAAATGTTAAAATGTAAAATCACAGAAGGAATTACACGATAATCTATATATTGACCTAGATATTTTTATTCCCCTTTCTAATGGTAGTTGTAATTTCATGATCAAAAACTAGATTTTTAGGATGAAATGGGAAGAATGTTATCTCATTACTTTTTACATTCTCTTTCAATGGTGCCATCTTCCTGGCTTTGCTCTGAGCATGATGTAGACTCAGGCCTTCTTCTTAGCTTTTACTATTCCCCATGTCCACTATGAAGCAAAGAAAAAGGGAGGAAAATCCTCAAAGATAGTAAAGGCTGATACAGTTGCTTCACAGCCAACAGAGATCCAGGATCCTGTTGTTTTTACACACTCCTTCATCCTTAGCTGGTGACTGCTATTCTCCAGGATGCCTCATGATCCAGTGTGGCTGCTGAAGCTCTAGCCATCACATCCCTATTCTAGAGAGGAAGCAAGATCAAAAAGACTTCCTGTTTACCATACTATAAAGGAAGCTTTCTTAAATGTCTATGCTACTACTTTTTATCTCAGTGCCAAAACATAGTCACGTAGCCACATCTAGCTGAAAGGTAGGCTGGGAAATGTAGACTGTTTAGCTTGGTGTATTGCCACTTCATATAAAATTAGGATGCTGTTACTAAGAAAAGTGGAGTCAGTAGATACTGGTTAGAAAGCACATACTTCCTGATATCACATTCTCTGAACCAAAACCAATTAAATCACATTTTTAAAGCTTGAATTATAAACTTTATATTTGACCACATGCTTTTAAATGAAATTTTAAGTGCTTCTTATTTGTACTTGTTTACATATAAAGTTAGAAAGAAAACTGAATTACCTTTTGAATTTCCTATTTCATATTTTTGAAAGAGGCATATTAACAGAAAATGAATTAAAAGTTTTCTACAAAGATATTTTTTTATTCTTTTAAAAACTTTTTTTGGTAATTTGGTACATTTGAACCTTGGTGTGATACTATGATATTGTAGCAAAGAACAGTCTGAACTTGATCAAGATTTGGATGATGTTGAAGAAGTAGAAGAAGAAGAAACTGGTGAAGAAACAAAAATCAAAGGTATTATTTTAAATTTCTTCAGGAGCCAGTGTTTGCTGGCACATGTCTTCTAGAAGATAGTAATAAACGCCATTCTCTTTTTAGATCCTTTTCCACTTTATCCACTGGCCCATGTATCAGTTCAGTAATAGTTTATGCGTGTATGTGTTACAGGGGTGGGGAAGAGGGAGATGGAGATGAAGTGATAGTAAGGGAGGAAGGTATGGATATAGTGACTCCTCAGAAATCACTATATGTACCCTGTACTGCTAGAATGTCATGGCGTGGCTATACCAAAACAGCTACCAGTGAGTTCTGATGACTTAGAAATGTTACAGGTATTGGTGTGTGTGTAGGGGTTGGGGGTTGGTGGTGTTTCTATACAAATAACACTAGCTTAGACTTATTTGAAAATGTTTAGTATTTCATATGTAGACAATATGTAGTATACCTGTATGTGTATTGCGTGTGTGTGTCTTTTTTTAAATCCATTCCAACCAAACAAAAGGGGTTGATGATGGTGGTGAGGATTTACATTGCTTTAGATTATGCCCCATAGATATGGGCCAAGAATATTAAGGTACCAGACAACTCAACTTTTCATTTTTAAGCCAGAATAAGATAAATTGTAAAAGACTACTGAACTTCTAGTTTTGGCTTTCATCTTGCAACATATTTTTAAAAGATATTAGTGGCCAGTATTGATATTTCTAAAAGCATGTTTGTTATCACAACTATATGCCATCTTATAATCAAAATTAGAAATAAATTGAACTTTAAGAACATAACTGAGAAAATTAAATGCCAATTTTGTGTAATGTCTATTGAAGAAGATATGATGGCAAAATAGTTTTTGCAGGATGTGTATCTTTGGATTGAGTATAATTTTTTTAGACACCGTTAATAACCAAATTTTGTTTGGCTTTAGTTACAACCTTTGAGTATTTCAGCTGTTAACTTCTCCATTGAGATACACAGGCATATTATACAAGCGTCAAATAAACATTCAGGTTGCTCATTCTACTGGTTTTTTCCCAGGCTTGAAACCATTGCTATATTTGTAGTTATCTGAATGTACTGTCTGCCTTCAAAGGATTATCAAGAGTCGTGGATAGGCATCTGGGTGAATCTTTGAGCTACCCAAAATGCAAGATGGATGAAACACAAGATAGTAGGAAGAGAAAGGGTATTGTTGATAGCAGTTGTGGAAATGGCTTTGAGAAATGGGATGCATTAGAGATGATTAGGAATCTGAACTTGTCTTGCACATTGGGTTTTCCTATAGTGAATTTTCTTTAGCTTGCTGCTTGTCTCTATTCATGCCAGCGATTTATGGGCTAGTCAGAAAAACCTCATGATTGGATTGTCCTATTAAAATAGCATAATGCATTTTCATAAAATCCTTCTTTTGATGCCCTTTTTTCTTTAAAGCGCGTCAGCTGACTGTTCAGATGATGCAAAATCCTCAGATTCTTGCAGCTCTCCAAGAAAGACTTGATGGTCTGGTAGAAACACCAACAGGATACATTGAAAGGTACAAGTCCATTTTCATAGTCCTTGTTTATCTTTCTGTAGTCAACATTGCAGGTGTATCTAGTTTTAAGACCATCTAGGACTTACGTATGTAATAGTAGAAAGCTAATGTTTGTTAGTATCCAGTATAGGATTATTTGGAGTTTAAAATTTTGCTAAGTACCATCAATTTAGAGTTGGGCTTGTAAAGTTTATTTTGTATTTTGGTTCATCTGCACAGGAAAAATATTGGTCTTAACCATTTCTGAGATTTGTTTAGAAGTTTGTTAGAAATGCACAAAATTAGAAGAAATACAGATTTTTTATTTTTTTTTATTGGTGATATAAATCAATAATAGCAAAAATTTCTTCTTGTAAATTTTTTTTACATGGCTTTATTATTTTAAGATCCATCCATATGTATCTCTAATAGCTTCTAGCCTCTAAATGTTGCCTAGGTCTCTGATGTTTGTTCACCATGTTTATTATATGCTTTTTCTTTGATAGGCACTTAGATTGCATCCAAGCTCCTGAACACAGAGTTCATTGTAATGGTCATCCTTGTACATGTCCTCTTAAGGAACTTTGTAAGAATTTCTTTGGGAAATGTACTAATCACTGACATATGTAGTTATGGGATTTGCAAGCCTTGAGTACTTCCAGCTTGCTTTCTAGAATGACTGTGTCCAGTACATGAAAGTTGCTTTATCCTTGTGCCCTTCCAGTAATTGGCATCATTTAGCTTTATAGTTTTTATATTTTTACCAAAGAGGTGCAGGCTTATTTTCTATGTATTTTCTGATTTCTAATGAGCTTTGAGCTTCTCTTCATGGTTTTTAGGCTTTTAGGTTACTCATTTGTCTGTTTTCCTGTTGGAGATACTATTGTTTTCTTGTTTTGCAGGAGTTCTTATGTATTCTAGGTATTATTCCTTCATCAGTTTTAGACTTCGAAAATACTCTATTGTGTCCATTTCTATTAACTTTATCCATAGCATCCTCCATTTAACAGAAATCCTTAATTTTTATGTTTGTTAAATGTTTTGATCTATGGTTCTTTTGAGGTTAAGTCCTTCTTTGTTCTTTCTCCATTTTTTATTGCCTAGTTTTACCTTTCTCCTTTAGATATTTAATCCCTCTACAGTCTACCTTTGTATTTGGTGTAAATAAGCATCCAGATCCTTTTTTTCTTTCTTTTTTAGTGAGCTAGTTTTTATAACACTTCATTAAATAATTCATTCTGCTTCCATTTATTTGTGGTACCACCTTTATTGCATATCACTTGCTTATAAACACTAGTGTCTGTCTTTGAGCAGCATTCTTTTTCATTGATCTTTGTCTTTTGTCTTTGTCACACTTAATTACTATGGTTTTATGGTATGTTTTAATATCTGTCAGGGTGAGTTGCTTTCCTCTACCCCACCATGGTTGACCTAACCGTCTGTAGGTCTTATCGTACATATGATTGACAGTAAGTTTATCAGTCAAAAAAAAAAAAAAAAAAAAAAAAAAAAACTAAGCTAAAATTTTGATAGCAGTTACATTGAATATATAGATTAAAATGGCAGCTACTTAATATCTTTTTAATATTAAAATGATCTATATCTTTATATATATTCAAATAATCTGTGTCTTTTACAAAGTTTCTTCATAGTCTGTTCTTGATTAATTTCTGTACATGTTAGTTGTGTTGTTATTGTGAGTAGTATTTTATTTTTTAATGTGTTTTCTGGTTAGCTTTTCTGGTTAGCTGTTCTTAATGCAGAGAAGGAGGGCTGTTGTTTTTTGTTTGTTTGTTTGTTTGTTTGTTTGTTTTAAGTTAATTTGTATCCAGAAACCTCGCTACACTTATTATAGCAATTCTTTATGTTTTTCGCTTACCACAAAAGATCTTACCTGCAAATAATGGCAGAGTTAGCTCCTATATCACATGTTTATTTTTCTTTATAATTGTTCAGGACTTTCAGTATTATGGTGCACAGAAGTGTTAAAGTGGGCATCCTTGTCTTACTTCCAGTCTTAACCAAGAATGAATATAAAATCTCCATTAAATTTCGTGTCTATTTATGATTTTTTTAACTTTTTTTCTATATCAATTCAGATGGTCTTTGATGTTTGAATTTATTAAGTATGTACTAAATATATATTTTTGGAAATGGTATTTTGAATATCAAACTAGCCTTGCATTTCTGGAATAAGTTTAATCATGCTGGATTGTTACACCACACCATTGAATTGGATAGTTAATATCTTATTCAGGATCCTTATTCATTAGTGAAATGAGCGTATACATGTGTGCATGTATGTATGTACTATAAAAAAGCTTTTATGGTGGTAATTCTATCCCCTTGTTTTATAATCAAGATTTCAACTGCCTGAGGAAATAAACATTGGCTTCTTGACTTTTTTCCTGTTTTCTAGAACAACTTATACAATAGGAATTTTTAAATCTGTGATTATTTTCCCTTCATAGTCTGTATTTTGCATCTTCATTAGTTTTGCAAGATGTCTCAAATCTTATGTTTTTTAGAACCAGCTTTTGACTTTCCATTTCCATATCATTTTTGTTGTTGTTATTCTTCTGACTTATTTGGGTTTGCTCTGTTCCTCTTTCCAATTTCTTTAAATACATACTTAGTTCACTGGATTTATAAAAAAATTGTATTTTTTCTTGCCTTAATCTGTTTTTGTAAAGTTCTGTGACTGTTAAGTGTGAAGATCTATATGCTAAAATTACTGTTTCAAGCTTAGTAATTGTATTGTTCAGGTTCTCTGTTACTGCTTATTGATTATCTGCTTGATCTAACAGTACTGGGAAAGATGTGTTAAAAATCTCTGATTTATTCTCCTTTTGATCTGTCAGTTGTAGGTTATAGAAAACTCTGATATCTTACTCTAGTATGAATGTTTGCTTCTTTATTAGTAATTTTAAACTCTACATTTCTTTAAAGTGGTAATGTTTTTGTACTTCATTGCTACCATCTTTTCTTTGTTTTTAAATTTATTTTACTTTTTTTTTCTTTTTTCTACAGGTCTGTTGAGTAGATTGAGTTGTTTTCTGTTGGTTTCAAAGTTAATGCATTTCTCTTTTTTTTGTTGTTATTATGTTAAAGTGGATCATAACCTAATACCTAAGTTTATTTACCCCTATTGATTTTTTAAATTTACCAATACTTGTATTGTTTATAAATAACGTCTAGTCCTTTTATTTCTTTCCTTCAGGGCAATAGTAAAATGTACCAACATATTTGACCACTCATACCTTATATATAGCATCTCCCTGGATTTTTTTTTAGATATTCAAAAATTATTTTTAATGAATGTAATGAATATCTGTGGCATACTTCCTGAAGTGATATACCTGACATAGTTTTTCTTTTGTCTTCATATCTGAATAACATTTTGGCTATAAAATTTGTAAATTCAAAACTCTTAATTATTTTAAAAATTTACTTCATTTCTTCTTGTATACACTGTTTTCTTTTGAAGCCTGATTTATTTTGTAGGTAATTTGCTATCTTCATTGAACTCTTAGACTTTCCTTTTGTCTTTGATAATTCATAAATCTAATTAACCTACCTGGGGTGAAAGTAAGGATTTTCGTCTTGCTTTAACTGTGAGAAATTTATTCTCATTTCTTTAGATATCCACCTCCTTTTGCGTCTTAGCTGTTGGTAAATTTGTCATCCATATCTCATAGCTTTTCTGTTGGTCTTTCCTGCTATCTTTCTGGATAGCTTTTCAGCCTCATGGACTTTTTCTTCAATTGAACCTATCCTGTTTATCCTGTTTGTTGGTTATTTTAGTTACTGTATTTTTCATAATATTGCCACCTTGTTTTAGTTTTCTTGGTCTTGTCTCATATTGTTAGTATCTCCTCTCATTTCTTTATTTGTATTCTGTTGAAATTCTTAGTTTAATATAGCTGCTATAGATTATAAGTATTTTCATCTTTCATAGAAATTGTACTCAAGTGTCTAGTTATTTTCGCCCTAGCACTTAGGGATACTGGGCTGCAAGAGTTACTCCAATAATAAATATTGAAGGAGGAATGAAGATCAGACTGGTTTGTGACAATCCCATGGAGTTTAAGAAGGGGCAAAATGAGCCTAAGCTAAGGAGAGCTCTAGTCAGTTTAGATTCAAAGTCGGCTGACAATTGTGGGCAATTTTTTTTGACTGCTTTGGGAGGAGGCAGTTTCCTTTGGTTGTAACCTATTGTACCTGGATTGTCTGGGTAGAGCAGTGAGTGCTTGTGGGCTCTGAGCCAGTTCAGCTTTCATCAACTTCATGTTATCTAAGGAACGCTGGCACTGTGAAAGGGTGGTGAAGAGGATAAGCAGTGTTGCAAGGCAAGCACAGAACTTAAAAGGCTTTCTTTCCAGCCTGTCCTCACTGCTACCCACGCTGGCTATTCCCATTCCCTCCCCAGATGGTAGCTCACCCTGTACCAGTTAAAGACAGCCTTCAGCCTTACTCAAGTTGTTCATAGTGTTTGTGTATGTGTATTTGTATGTATGTTTCTGTTTATATACACTGAAATAGTTGTTTCCTTCTTAGTTCTAAAGTTTCCAGGGTTGGGTTTTTGAAACAGGACTTGAGGAAGAGGCCAGCAGCCTCTTCGACAGAACATTAGGCTTTTTATTTTTAATCGTAAAACAAAATTTGACATCTTTAGGTATTTTTTTTTACTTCTGATTATCTTAACTAAAGTTGTGGTTAAGATAATTACTTGATTTATAACATGTGGCAGGCATTTCTAACCTGGACTCTGGATTTGTTACACAGATTCCCTGAAGTTAGGTAAATTTTGAGTGTGAACATTTTGTGTGGTAGAGGTGTTTAAAAGGGGCTAATAGGTAATAAAGGTCTTTATAACCTTTTTAATATCTATGCCCAGTAAGTTGTATTATATGACTTATATCAATAAAACTGCTATTTAAAAAAACCCATGTCCCCTCTGCATAAAATATTACATTCTTATTTAATATAGTTTCAAATTCCAAATTAAGAGACTATTTTTAACTTAAGACTGCATTTTAGTCTATGGTCATGCTACCCTGAACAAGTTCCATCCCGTCTGATCTCAGAAGCTAAGCAGGATCAGGCCTGGTTAGTACTTAGATGAGAGACCACCTAGGAAAACCAGGTGCTGTAGGCATAAAAATATACTGAAAAAATAAAGGATTGTAAACTGACAAGGTCCTTGCAAGGGTTGCCTCGCCTAAAAAAAAAAAAGATTGCATTTTATAGCTGAGACGCCAGCACTGATAAGAACAAAGCTGAACTTGAGTACAATGAAAGATTTGGGTTGACAATATGATTTACATTTTTTTATTAGTTTACCTGATTAAATTTCTACTTTTGAATTCTTATAAATCGAGAGGTCCATGTATTTATCTCTTGAATTTTAATAACATTGAATTAGATCTTCTACTTCACATAGGAAACCTATTTCACTAACTTTTATGGTTTAATTTCAATATGATAAAAGAAGTGTGACTTATGATGCTATGTAACTGGTGCTTTCTAACCTTTCAGCCTGCCTAAGGTAGTTAAAAGACGAGTGAATGCTCTCAAAAACCTTCAAGTTAAATGTGCACAGATAGAAGCCAAGTTCTATGAGGAAGTTCATGATCTTGAAAGAAAGTATGCTGTTCTCTATCAGCCTTTATTTGATAAGGTAATGCTTTCTACTACTTTGTTTTGTTTATCTAAAGTTCAAGAGGATAACGCAAGTCTGGAAACAAACTTTAGACCTCTCAGCAAAATGGTTATTAGAGTATTTGGGGAAACTATCAGTAATAGCACTTTAAGTTGTGGTATGTGTTAATTAAATCTCAGTGTGTTCTTAATGAGAAACAGCTAATTTTTAGTTTGGATGCCAGTGTTTTTATGCAAGTGTTTTTTTTGTTGTTTTTTTTTTTGTTTTCGTTTTTATGTTTTTTAGCGATTCGAGATCATTAATGCAATTTATGAACCCACAGAAGAAGAATGTGAATGGAAACCAGATGAGGAAGATGAAATTTCGGTTAGTACCAACTTTAATTTAGTATGTTTTATACCTTGGAAATTGTTTCTTTATCATAGATGAGTAGTGAGTACAGATGAGCCAGTGTTCAACCTGGTACCATATATGCCGAGATTCACTTTTTCTTTACATTTTTATTGTACTTAACGTTTATAGATTCATATAAATTTTTTCTTTGAACTTAATGATGGCATGCAAAGGATCGTTTTCTTTTTTCAAGTCTTCTAAATGACTTGCCCACAACTAATAAATGGTAGAGCCGTGACACAAATCCAGGTGCTCTGTTACATGACCCTGTTTTTCCAGAATTGCTATTTTAATGTTGCTTGATTAATGTTTTGATTTAAAAAATGTAAAAGGCTGAGACATTGAACAAGGTTTATATTTCTTTTGCTTTTCCTTTTTGCTATGCTTAAAGGTCTTTATTTTGATAAAGTGAAAATTTTTTTTCCTAAAACTTTTTCTTACAACTCATGGTCCTAGTGGTTCTCTTTGGAAGAGTATGATAATAGCAGTATTTATAAAAGTAAGGTTTGGTATGGGTATCAGCAGTATTTACACAATTGGACTAGAACTATTTGGGCTGAAAGTTATAGTGATTAGGAGTTCGTTGGTTTTTATACTTCTGCTACTGCATTTATGTTAAGGGGATGTGTAAGATTTTATCAAGAGGTCTAATCTAAGTATTCAGTAATGTATGCTGTCATTTATCAAGGAGGAGCTGAAAGAAAAGGCCAAGATCGAAGATGAGAAAAAGGATGAAGAAAAAGAAGACCCCAAGGGAATTCCTGAATTTTGGTTGACTGTTTTTAAGAATGTTGACTTGCTCAGTGATATGGTTCAGGTAATATTATTCATAAAAAAAAAAACACCAGTTTACCTCAGCGAGTATAAACCTTTGAAATTTAACTGTCTGTTATGACTAGTCTCTTCATTGTTGGCCTTTGTAGAATGATTGCTTTCCTTCGAAACAGAGGGAAAATTGCAGCTTTGATTAATGTAATCAGATACATTATAATTCATTTTCAAAAATTAGATCTTGAAATGGCCCCTTAATAATTGCTCATTATTGTCTGGTGCTTTCTCATGGCCCTGTGCCTTTTGTTTAGATGCTTAGTATGAAGGTAGTATGGGAAGAGACTTGACAATCCCATACAACTATTCCAAGTACATTTGCATTTTAAAAAAATACTGTAAATATCTTTAACTCTTACAATTGTTACTTTCTCTGGGAAACTTTGCCTCTCTTAATCAGAAACATTTCTGAGCCACTACCCATCTGTACTGTAGTACTTGTTGCCTTATATTGTAACTGTTGGAAGTTAGTGTCAAGAAAAAGAAATTATCTCAAAACAATGACTGCTTATTGAATTCTACTTTAGCAAAGTAGGAAAGCATCCAGCAGAAGGAAAGAAACAAGAGCAGCTAACAGCAGTTTATAATCAGGAAACATTTTTAAAGCACACATGCCTTTTTATTTATTTACTTATTTATTTAAATTAAGTTTATTGGGGTAACATTGGTTAATACAATTATATAATTTTCAGTTGTACATTATAAATTGGCATCTATATATTCTATTGTATGATCACCATCCAAAGTCTAGTTTCCTTCAACTACCATATATTTATCCCTTTTACCCACTTCAACTTCCTTCTACTCCCCTATATTTGACTGCCTTTACTCCGTCTACCTCTCCCTCCCCCACCCCTTACCATCTGGTAACCACTAGTCCATTGTCCATGTCCCTGAGTCTCTGTTTGTCTTGTTCATTTGTTGCTTTTAGGTTTATATGCCACATATAAGTGATATTGTGTGATTTTCAGCTTTTTCTGTCTGGCTTATTTTGCTTAGCATGATTATCTCGAGGTCTATCCATGTTGTCGCAAATGGCAGTATTTCATCTCTTCTTATGGCTGAGTAATATTCCATTATATATATGTACTACAGCTTCTTTAGCCAATCATCTATCGTAGGACACTTCGGTTGCTTCCATGTCCTTGCCATTGTGAATAATGCTGCTATGAACATCGGTGTGCAAATATCTTTTGGGATATGAGTTTTCAAGTCTTTGGAGTAAATACTCAGTAGAGGGATTGCTGGATCATATGGTAGATCAATTCTTAGTTTTTTGAGGAACCTCCATATTGTTTTCCATAGTGGCTGTACCAATTTGCAGTCCCATCAGCAGTGTATGAGGGTTCCTTTTTCTCTGCATCCTCTCCGTCATTTCAAACATGCCTTTTTTAGATTTAGTTTTGTACTCTTCAGCTCATTCAGTCTGTGTAATGATGTAGTCAATTGTTATGTAAAGCTTCACTATGAAATATCAGCTAAGTGTTTACTTAGTGACAATACTAATACTAAAATGCCATATCGCTCATTTTAATGTTTTTGTTTTAATTTGAAGGAACACGATGAACCTATTCTGAAGCACTTGAAAGATATTAAAGTGAAGTTTTCAGATGCTGGTCAGCCTATGGTAAAAGAACTTTGAAATACTTTTAATTTATAACATTAGATGTTTACAAGTAGATAAATGAGGTGTGACATTCAAGGATTAGAGATGGGGATTTGAAGAAATTAAAACTGATACTTGGTACATTTGGTAGGAAGTAAATGTTTGGATGTTGATATGTGATGCAACATTTATTCTTTTTCTTCTCTGAACATAACATCCTGTATTAAAAATGGGTAAAAAATAATAGCAAGGAAATATGAATAAGAATATAACTTATTCTGTATTAAAAGGTATGTTTCTGGGAATTACATAAAATAGGAGATGTTAGAGGGTCCCCACTTCCACATTATAAAAGATCAACCAACAGCTTCTCCCCAAAACCATCAGTATTATGTAAATTATGAGCAAACCTACTACAGGCTATAGATTCTTACATTGTGAGTAATAAGGGGCTTTTTCTCTGTCAATCTAGGTTCTAGTCTAAGATTTAAAGTTATTTATGGGGATTGAGGGAAAAAGGGGGACTTGGTCAGTTTATTCAGCTGTGCCTAACCTATTTTGTAAACATGTTACTAAATAGTGTGAGCTGAACTAAGTTTTATTCAGTTTCTTTTGTGTCTCATTTTGCTTTTAACATAATTTGGGATTTATCTGATTATTTTCCAGAGTGGGAAAAATATCACTTAGAATTTTATGTTTATAGAAATCACCAACATGTTGAAATTGATGATGTAGGAGTTCATAAATTTTTTTTGCTTCTTTTTTTTAAGAGCTTTGTCTTGGAATTTCACTTTGAACCCAACGAATATTTCACAAATGAAGTGTTGACAAAGACCTATAGGATGAGGTCAGAACCAGATGATTCTGATCCCTTTTCTTTTGATGGACCAGAAATTATGGGTTGTACAGGGTGAGTTTAATTTTACTACTTTAATAGAATATTACATCTGTTTCTGTTTTACTTACGATTTGTGATATTTGATATTTCCTAGTGTGTGTGCTTGATACATACATGCATAGGTTATCTATAGACATGTGAGTAAAATGTTTTCTGAGAAGAGCTCATCCGTTTTTCTAGAATTCTTGGCTCATAGACTGTCACAGATATTTCTCCAAAGGAAGTGCACATTTAAATTATATTGCGAGTTCATGGTAATTATAAATGTATTTATTGAAAAAATTTGTTTAGAAATAACGTTTTTCTCTTACACTGCTATAGAAAGCATTTGAACCAATTTTGCCCTCTAAAATTTGAAATCAAATCTACCATTGAATTAGAAAAATCTTAGCTCTCCTTGCAATTGAAAGTAATGTGTTAATTGTGATAAATTTTTTTCCCTTCGTTTTGGAAGGTGCCAGATAGATTGGAAAAAGGGGAAGAATGTCACTTTGAAAACCATTAAAAAGAAGCAGAAACACAAGGGACGTGGGACAGTTCGTACTGTGACCAAAACAGTTTCCAATGACTCTTTCTTTAATTTTTTTGCCCCTCCTGAAGGTAAATAGTGTTTTAGTGTGAGTATTGATGGCTATTTTATTATAAGCTTTAATTTTTTATTAATTTGGATTTCTTTTCTCAATTTTTCAGTTCCTGAGAGTGGAGATCTGGTAAGCTGAATTGTTACTTACTTGTTAAATTGTTTACTGTATATGAAATTAAAGGACTAGTTCTCAAAAATGGGGAGTGGGACAGTTCCTACTAGCATTTTTTTCTGAGGCTTGCAGTGCATTCGGAAGACCTTTATGCATCTGTAAAATTATTCCATTCAAAATGCTTATAGTGCTTCCACTGAGAGATGCTGAAAAGCTAAAGTTTTGTTTGTGGGTTTTTTTTTTTTTTTGAGACTTAGAAATATTGCTGTAAGGAATTCAAGTTTTCAAGACGATAATTCTCTTCCTCATTGAAACTAGAATGTACTAAGTCATTTAAACTATTTACTAAACTTATCTAACCACACTCTGGTTAGAACTCTTTCTATATTTATTATTCCAATGGAAATATGGTTTTATATATGTATATGTAGCCAAGATGTAAGAAATGTTCCTGGCACATAGCCTGGAATGAGGAACAACCTTAAAGAAGCCTATACAGGCAGGGTAGGTTAGTTATGTTTTGAATTTGGTTTTCATTGGCAAAGTTTTTAAATTAACTGATGTAGTTTAAATAGTTTTATACATATATGGAATTAGAAATTATATTTATGTGAATACTTTTGAATTGGAATAGTTTTGGCTAATTAGACCAGATCTGCAAAAGGCAGGTATTTCTGTATATTGTGAAGAGTGATAACTAGCTTAGCTCAAAATGTCTTTTATAGGACAGAAATGGGGAATAGAAAGTGGCAAATGAATTTTAGGTAAAAATAACTATTTATGAGCATTAAGAGTTTCTATTTTCATGTCAGGGGATGGGTTGGAGTTTGTGTACGTGTGTGTGTGTGTGTGTGTGCACGCATGTGTATTTTAAGTCTGCTACCAAATATTGATAACAAAACAATCTTGAGTACTTATGGATAGAACACCTCCAATTTTGAAAAATTTCAGCACCATTTCAGTATTGTGCTTTGCCTTTAAATAGAAATCCTAGATTGACTCAGTCTTTTATCAAGTGGGAATTTGTCTCCTTATTTGGCATTATACAGTTGCTTGGGTGCTATCTTTTAGGAAGTGTGAAGTCATCCTCTGTGGTCTTGTATTATGTGTCATATACTTAATGTTATTTATGAAAGCCTGAGATTTTTTCTTACCGTTGGTGTTTTCAGTAACTAATGCTTTAAAAGGAAAATTGCAGTCATATAACAAAGTTGCTTTTTTTAATGCCAGAAAAAAAGCAATGACTAGTTCTAATTTTTTATTTCCCAAAGATTCTCTGAGTATGTACACTGGCCTGCTAACTTTCTTTTATTAAAAACCTGTAAAGCTAGGGCATATATAGATGACTATTTGATCACACACATAAGCTAGTTAAAATTGACGGGAAATTAAAAGTGAAATTGAGTTTCTTCATAATTTAAACCCAAGAGTCTCCCATATGCCAAATTAAATAACCAAGTTATTACATTTTATGCTTTTTTTCTTAAATAGGATGATGATGCTGAAGCTATCCTTGCTGCAGACTTTGAAATTGGTCACTTTTTACGTGAACGTATAATCCCAAGATCAGTGTTATACTTTACTGGAGAAGCTATTGAAGATGATGATGATGATGTGAGTGAATCTGAATCCTGCAATAAAATCATTTGGTGAGGGTATGATAGAATTGGTGAGAGATTTAACGAATAGATGTAATTTTTAGAAAGCAAGACAGACTAATGCAATCAGGATAATTACTGATGTTCTGTAGATTACTTTCCTTAATTTTTCTAAATGGGTCCTCTTTATATTAATTAGTAAAACTTTACTATGTTTGATTAGTGTTAAAGATCTATCATACTCTTTGACCAAATGAAACAAACATAGAACTTTTATCTGAATGAATATTAAATTACATAAGGTAAAATTATGCTGCCCCCATATGTTTTGGATCTCTTTACTGCTAAATGGCGATCAAATAGGCTTTAGGTCTTTTTTGTGCAATGTGTTTCACACATAAGTACAGGCAAGTAATATTTACAGTGATAGTTGTATTATCATGTTTTATCCACAATTGTACTATGCTCTAAATTTTCAAATTGTCAGTTTTAATGGCACTGAGCTGAGTGATTCCTACAGCAATTGCCCTTTTTAAAATTTATAATGAGTCACCTTAGGGAAAGTATTTTTCCTTTTAGGTATTAGTGAATACAATGATGGATGAAACTAATGCTGTTCTCAAATATTTGTTAGCTTCATTCAAACTTGATCCTTTTTCCTTTTTTAGTATGATGAAGAAGGTGAAGAAGCGGATGAGGTAATGTTTACCAAATGAGCCAATAATTCTCTGTCTAACACACTGAGAAGCAAATTGAGTGACTTATGTATTCCTTTGCTATAATCATTATTCTGTGATATGGGATAACAACTTTTTTTTGGAAAAAATTATGATTTTAGAATTCTACAGCCAAACAATGTATGTATAAGGTTTCAATAAATAAATTGCAAAACTCAGAACATTTTTTTTATTTCAAATAATTCTGTTCTGCTGCAGGGTTATCAGCTCTTTGAAGAAGTCAAAAGCTGCAGTAAACTTTTTCAACGTTGGCTGCAGTAAATCTTTTCAATAAAAGCTATCTGGATGTCTCAAGTTGTGTTGGGAAATTTTTCATATTAGAAGCTTTCAAATTAAATTGCATTGTCACCAAACTCTGTAATCATGAAAACCTCTTGACCTATAGAGTAACTTGTATTAAATTCTCCCTACATTATGAGCCATTTCTTGCTACTGTGTACCTACTTCATGGATGCATTTTGAACTTTAATATAGGAAGGGGAAGAAGAAGATGAGGAAAATGATCCAGACTATGACTCAAAGGTGAGCAAAATCAGTGCTACATTCTGTTAATTTTAAGGCGGGTTAAATAAAAATTGGTGTTTACAAATGTAAAGTTTATTTTTGTCCTTTAAAGTAAAAACTCATTGACTGGAGATATATTAAATCCACACTGGCATTTCAATAGTACATGTAATTTTGATGCACCTCTCTTAAACTTTTATTTTGGGTTTTGACCTTGTATTTTTCATAGTTTCAGGCTAAGTAAACCCTAGGATTCTATTTCAATGGCACATAATTGTAGATTTCTTTTTTTTTTTCCCCTAGTTTTTTAGAAACATTTTAAATTACTTATAGCTTGTGGTCTCAGGTGGTTTTTCCTTTGAAAGAAAGCTTATAAATGTCAGTTTTTAAATCATCTGAATGTAAGAATGCTTGGGAATAGGGTATCAGTACCATTAGATTCTTCCAGCCACCTTGTTCTCCATCTCTCAGGAGTCCCAGTCTGTTATTCCTGGAATTTGTCACATCAGGGTTGGTAAAGGCCTTTATCCTCCCACAAAATACATAGTGCACTTTTATCAAGATTCATTTGAAACTTGTTTTCTTTTTAATACATTCATTTATTTGGTAAATACTATAAAATATTCAGAAGGTACTTTAACCTAGTGAACAGGAAAGAGAGGGTAGCTAAACATCAAATTAAGTAGTCTCACAGATATGAATCACTCATTATTATGAATGGAATCAGTATTTTTGAATAACTGATCTATAAAAGCAGAATCGGTAATATGGCTAACAAATTGCTTGATTATTTAACTTTTTAAGATTATGGCTCAGAGTGTCTCATGGAGTTCATTCTACAGTGTAAAATTGGGACTTGCTAATGTTTGAATAAATTAATTGCCATCATTGCTGTACCCTTAATTTGGCAAAAATTTTGACAGACAGTGAGATAATGTGATTTTAAGGTAATTAATTACTATTGAAAAATTAAGCAGGGTAGAAAAAGATAGATTGACTTGTTGTTTTCCTTTAACAGAAGGATCAAAACCCAGCAGAGTGCAAGCAGCAGTGAAGCAGGATGTGTGTGGCCTGAGGATAACCTGCACTGTAATAGCCTAAACACAATTATTATTTACTTACAGCCTTATGTTTTTGTATATTCTTGGTAGACTCAGTAATTTTTTTAAAGGAAAGGAATTGATATTTTAAAGACCAATTTGTTCTACCTAGCATTTTAACTTCAGTTTTTCTGCCAGATGTGTTGAATGCAGAAATTCTTTCACACATTTTCATTCATTGCCACATAGTTTGGTTCTTCTGGAGTATTTTTATCGTGTAACTATTAGATTACAGTTATGAAAATAAACAACTGTTAAATGAAACAGATTTTTTGTTACGCTTTTTTTTTTTCCTGAAGAACCAAAGTATTTTTTCAGCTGGTAGTTAAATGGGTTTAGATTTGCTTGCACAAGCTTTGCCTTCATTATTTTGTTTTAGAAATGTAGTGTTCATACAAAGACATTTCATCATTTTAAAAAAACGAAAACAAAACTTGTTAGAACAAGTATATGGTTAAGAATTTCCAGTAAGACTACATGTATTGACTTAGATTGTTAATGGATTTTTCTATTTTAGGTTACATAGTTAACTGTAAAGAACCCTAACATAGTAGTATGGTTATTGGTTACCACAAGGAGGTGAATAAAACCTAGTATTATCAGAAGTTAAGCTTCATTATTTTAATTGTACTTTTAAATTTAACTTCCATTAACTAAGCATCTTTTCTTTGTGGTAGGGTCTACCTTCTGCTTCCCTGGAAAAGGATGAATTTTCATCATTTGACAAGCCTATATCAAGTTTTTTTGTTCGTTTGTTTGCTTTTGTTTTTGCAGCGTAAAATAAAAATGTCAAATATAATTTTAGTTCTCACAAGGTAATGTCTTAATTTTGTACTAATTCAGGTAGAAGCAGTCATAGCTTTAATTAAGTGTTTTACCTAGAGTACTATATTGAAGAAAAAGATGCCAACTTTGGAAGAGGTGTACTGCATCTCCTAGTAAGAAAGTGTGGAAAAGAAAGACAAAATCTTAATCTTAAATGATGTAATTTTTTTTTTTAAAGAAAAAAAGTTAAGGGTTTTTTTTTTTTTTTTGGTTAGAATGAGAGGGCCCCAAACCTCTATAGTTCCAATTCTTATTGCTTAAAATATGTTATTTACCCATGCTTCTGTTTACTATGTATTAAAATGGGTAGTACTGTTTACTTAACTACCTCACAGATGTGTTATGCATATTAAGTTAAATTTTATGAAATGTTTCTCAACCTTATAAAAACTTAAAAATTTGGACCTATTTGCACCACGAGTCTGATATTCAGCATTTTATTCATTCCATGGTTTGATAAACTGGGAAACAAAGATTAAGTACTTTATTCTGAATCTGGTCAGATAACACTTTGGCTCCTATTTTAATAGAAGTGGATGGATAACTATTTCAAAAGGTCCAAGGATTGTTTTTAGATATTTTAGTTATGACCATGTTATAGAGATCATGGGACCAAAAAGAAAAAAAAAAACAAACAACACCATTTTTAGGGGGGGAAATGCCATTAAATTTGAGACTGTAGAGCCACCTTTAAAATACCTCAGGCTAATTACTGTTATTTTTTTTTGTGGTGAACTTAAAAGCTTTGGCAGTGAGGGTGGACTTAAGTGGATTGTAATTAGAGGACAGCTTAGAGTTTCTACTCTTAATAAAATTATATAGGTTCATTTTTAGAGATAATAGAGCTTCCGTTTTGAAATTTTAATATGAAGGTCTTGGAACATGGACACATTTTGTTATTTGCATAGTACTATCCATTCTGTTTCTGAGATTTTAATTAACTACTGGAAATCCTTAACCGACTGCAATAGTTTGTAGGGGGAAAAAATGCCATGAAAGCACCTTATGTTTTTCCTCTTAGTTTTTGAATGATTTTGGTTGCTTTGATTAGACATTCTGTGCTGATTTTTTTGTGTGTGTGTGCCCATAGCTCATTTGAACACAGCTGAACTTAAAAAAAAATTTTTAATCTAAACATAGGATCCCATTTTTAATGAACTTAAAAGTAGCAAAACCACTGTTTTTTTAAATTTGTTTGGGTTTTTTTTATTCCTCTAGGAAATAGCTATTGCCAAAGTGAAGGAGTAGATACTATTTTGTCTTGTTATATAAGGGTAATGTGGTTGCAGAGGAATTGTTCTCTTAATAAAGTTGGAGTTTTAAGAGATATCAGTGTTCATCTGTGCCATTTCTCCATTCTGAAATGGTTCTATTCCATTCTAGAAATTTAAAATATGTAATTTGAAATCCTTAATAAAATTTGCATTTAATTTTATAAAATGTACTCGTGATATTTTGGGTGGTTTTTTAATTTAAAAAGTGACTATACTTTTTTGGAAGAACAGAGTAGAGATGCTTAGAGTAGGCTATTCTGTGGTTAGTCCACAGTGGCCCATAAATTTGAATAATTTCAAGTTGCGAGCAACCTCCCAAGCCCTGCGAAATGAAGTTTGTTGTTGGAAGACTAGAAAGGAAGGAATTCCGCAGTTCTGCAGATTTTATTCTGTTAGCTATAGCCATTTTGAGACACTTAAAATTTTGTCTTTCCATTACATTTTCTGTTTATAGTTTTCTCTAGCCCAGGCACTGGCTACCAGGAAGTTCTCATTTTTTCCCTTCAGAAATTATAAAATCCAATATGATCACCTACAAATAATTTGAAAATATTTTTTAACATTTTATGGTCATTCAAATATGATAAGCAGAGAACAACAGATCCATAAATTGATTAGTTTTTAGTTCTTTAAATTGATTAGATTGGATGTCTGCAAGTTAAGTTTATGTAATTTCTCAGAATTATTTTACCTAGTTCACCAAAGCAGTATTTGTGACAAAAATTACTTGTGTGGAATTGGTTTGGAGTAGTACTTAAGAAAAAATGGGATTCTACCTCTATTTCCTTTTTAGCTCATTTAATAACAGATAAACCTGAAAAGGAGACAGTAGCTTTGATAGAAATGTTTTCATTCTGTGGATAGGTTAATAACATTGATTAGTAAATGATGTCCCCTAAAATAACTGAATTAACTTTATATTACTGCTCCTTGTAAGACAGTATGAATTTGTGGGTTTATCTGAGTCGTAGGCCATTCCCATTTTTAAAAATAAATACAAAACTTTGAATTATTTGTGAAAACCTCATACCATGCAGAAATATTAAACTAATATTCAAATATTCTTTGGATGCTTGGTTTCAGGGCTTGGTTTAGAATTTGAGTCCATTATTTAGGTTAGTCTTATAAAAATTTAAGCCTTTAATTTTTTGACTGTTTAAATAAAGCCAGATGTTATTTTAAATGTACAGATTAGATGGATAGCTTAGAAAGAAGCATACATTCTTTATAGGAATCTTAGAAAGGAAAAATTATATGCCAATTTATTTTTTAAACTGCACTGTATATATATTCAGTAATTGTAAACTGGATTTTGTTTTAAAAATGTTCATAATTTAGGTAATTTGCTACTTAAAGCACTAAGTCTAATAGCTAAAAATGTGAATGATAACTGAGATTAACTTATAGCTGTATAGTGATTTTGTATACTGACTTAAAAATTCAGATATTAAAACTATAACTTTGATAAAAAGCCAAGTTCTTGGACTGATTAAGAACAACTTACTTGACTTCAGAGAAATGAAAACATCTTTGTTGTATTGTGAAATTACTTAAGGTTAAGTGTTTATCCATGAGAAAATTGATGTATTTAGTTAATTATATTGTCAAAAAATACAATGTGCTTTGTATCTTGTGTTTCTTCCATTTGACATACTGTACTTTTAGGTTTTTCAGTTTAAAAATTAAGGTTTTAACTAATTTTAAGTATAAAATAAATGAAACTGAGTATAACAATTTAGAAATAATAAATTGCCAGCAGGAAATAAGTCTTTAATCCATTTGTTTAATTTTGATACTCAGCATAAATTATTGCTTAAAATCGGTGCTTTTCAGTTCATATATTTTCAGCATAAAAGCAAGAAGGACGAACTGGGGATAATTGATCCAAAATACAAATGCCAGAAGTTGACATCTCAGTAAGAGTTAACGGTATTAATATTAATAATTTTGCAAGTCATAATGAAATTAATCAGTTGTGGCTCTGAACTTTTCATGGAGTGGTAAAATGGTTTCTGCCAGAATATGCATTGTGTGTGAGAGCTTTTAGTGAGAATTTCAAGGATAAGTAGTGAGGGATGGAGCCTATGAGCAGAAAGCAGTTCAGGTGAAGATACTGGAGGAAATAAATGAAGGTCCTTAAGTAGGAAATTCAGGGTATTGAAAGACTGGATGGAGAGATACAAGGGGCCATGCCATGAAAGACAGCCTTAGAAATCCTTTTAAAGGGTTTAAAACTCTGAAAACCACTGTTCAGGGTATTTCAAGTGAAGATGACCTTGCCATGAAGATAATTTTTAAACTAAGATATGATAAGACTATTGAGAGTCAGCCACTTGAAGGTAAGAACATACATGCTGGAGGCCTCAGGACTAGAGACTAGTTCTAAAGTAGCCTACCTTGTCAAGAATAAGAGGTGAATTTCCTTTTTAAAAAAATAATGGATTCAGGGTTACCTATGATGAATCCTCTTAAAGTCAAGTTCCAGAGTTCTTTTGCGGGGGGAGTGCTTTATCGATGTTTCAGCTTTTCTCTAACAGGAATAATAGTTGAAAGAATCCCTGTATATTTTTAAATCATTTGTTGATTTATATTCTTATGCATAACAGTATTTTAAAATCTTTGACAAGGTTGCGGGCATTATGCCCTTTACATTCTAAATGCTGTTTTCTCACTACAAAGACATTCTTGTAGAGAATTTTACTATGCAATCACAATTCATTTTGATGCTTAAATCATTCCAGATTTGACCAGTGGTATCCTTATGAAGTTCCTATGCACTTGTGTTGTGTCTTATGTCATTTGAGCACGTAACTGTAGTTCAGCTGAAAAAGACTTGGGGGGCGGGGATCTCATCTTAGGCTTTTCCTCTAAGGATCCCAGGGTTTTTTAATGGGGAATGGTATTTAGAAACCAAGTCTGAGTGTTGGGTATGCTTATTTCTGGGATGTCCTTGTTTCTAGGTCTTATCAGGCGACAGGAAGTACATCCAAAATGACATACAGTGAAGTACTTCACAGTTTATCCAACATAATAGGATTCCAAGCCTTACCCTAGTCCATATTGGTAATTACCTTCACATAGGTGGAGTTAGTAGCTGATCCAATTGGGAATCGTAGGCAAGGTTGCTCTACAGGAATAAAAAAATGAATAAAAAATAGAAAAGATCTAAATTTAGACTAAAACTTTGTAACCCGTAAATGACTAAACATTTTTAATATAGGAATTAAATGATTTATATACTGGGTAGTAGAATGCTTAAACATAGGCTTTGGAGTCTGTCTAACACTTGTTCTTTCAGGCTTAATGTTTTACTATGACATTCTCCAAAACACCAAATCGTAATTAGCCCATCCTATACATCCCAAACATCTACCTGGATGGACAGTCTAGGGGTGGACAATGAGACAGGTGTTTTGAGAGCAGATGTGATTTTAGGCTTGGATTAGGCCCATTGATGTTTCAAAAGTAGAAGCTGAATCTGTTGTCTGCTGTTCAGTTGGTTTGGTGAGTAGACCTAGAACCTTTGGAGCATCTTCGACATAAACAACCCAGCCCGTGTAACCTCTCTTTGCACTGTTTCAGCCCTGCTTGGCTGCCTTTTCTTTCATTTCCTGCCATATGTGCATATATCTTATTGATTCAAAATAGAGTCACCTTTTTATTGAATTAATACTCTGGTTCTTCATTTCTGAACTGAAGTACTCTAGAAGTGCATGCTATTGGATATCCTGATTTTCAGTATTGGGCTTGGAAGATGGTAGGTATACAGCAAATTTTTGTGTACATAGATTTCTTAGGATTCATCTGGACTCCTTCCAGTCTACCACCCATGATACTATGGGACCTTGTAACAAGTTACGTGATTGCTCCTCAGTAGTTGAATCTTAAGTCAACCAAGATAGTCCAAGATCCTTTGTAATTATCACAGTCCTACATACTTGAGTCATTTATATTGAGAAAACCAATAAAACAAAGCTGGACTGTGTATTGTTCTGTAAACTCAGTGGGACTATTAGAACGTGGAGAGTATTATCAGTGGTTGTAGCAGATACCCAGTACCACATGACAGAACCACTGCCAAAACTTAAAACATTGACAAGATTTCCTTTGCCGACTGCTTGGATAGTTCATTTTTGCTCTGCTGAACAGCAGGGGCAGCTTTTGAAGGAGAGGGAATGAAATCATCTGAAGGCTCTTCATGTACAGATGGTTGATACTAGATGAGACTTCAACTGGGACGTGGCCAGAACTCTAGACGTTGCCTCACAGGAGAGTGGTTGGTTCCCAAAAGTTAGGTAAATGAATCTCTTTTATGACCTACACTGGAAAGTCGACTCTTCTGTACTCTATTCATTAGAGTCAGCCACAAACCCACCAATGCGAGGGGACTGCATCTTGCTGGAGGAATGATGGCAAATGGCAGGTATAAAATAACCATTAGGTATAGATTTCTAAGGGTTCAGAGGAAAACTACATTGTTATATACTGTTAGCAGTGGAGTTCAGAGGAAAACTACATTGCTATACTGTTAGCATTTAAAATGGGTGGGACTTTTGCTTTTATAGCATTATAAGTCAACATTTCGAAACCATGTATTTAACCACTTAAGATAATAGAAATAATCCTTAATACTTGTTTGAGGATGGTAATTATATGTAAGGATAGAAGTTGATTGGTGTTGGAACCAGTATTTCTTTGGCCTCTGAGAGACCCCTGCACTGGCTTCCTGCACATATTCCTGTGTGCACAAGTGGTTAAACACTTTAAGCTACAGATATCAGAATATCAACTTTAGAGACCAGAGTTAATCTGGACTTAATTTTATAGTTATCAGAGGTTTCCAACCCCTGGTTTGCTGTCCTGGGCATGGCATATGGCTTACACATTGTTAAAGTTGCTTTAGTGTTTGAAATGGTTGCTGCAGCTCGACCATTATATCCAGGTTCTAGGCAATATGTGGGGCGGAAGGAGGCCAAAGACTCCTGGCACCTCAACTGTCTTTAAAGAAGAGGCTATGATTTGTTCTTAGAACACCCAAGAGGCTGGTAAATGTAGATCTGGACATCTAGAGCCGAAGCTGAGTTTGTTAAGAATTGGAGAATGGAGGTTGAGATTACAGTCACATTGGCCACATACACTGAAGAGACAGATTTATGAAAGGATTATTTGATTGTAGATTTCCTGGAACACATGAGGCAAATAACTGCATTTCAAAAATAAGTAAATGAGCCCCAGAAAGGTAATTGAGTACACCCCCAAGGGATGCGTTCTGACAAGTCCTAAGTCTTCAAGAGTTCTCACTTTATGTTGCATAATACCTTTCCTAGAACCATCCATACACAAATGAGGTTGAGACAATGACTTAAAAATGTAAATAGAATCTCATTAGAAACGAGTTTCTGACCTGTGAAGGGATGCTAATAGTTATTCAAATAATAATGATTTACTTAAGTCAGGTAGTTATGAAATTGTGTAGCAATTTTGTTGCCTTTAAAATGGATATTGGCTGCTTCTGATGGGTTTAGCGGCAATGTGGAAGCTTGCCATAAAAAGATTCCCTGGGTTTCTGTCTGGTAAAAACATCCCTTTACCTTTCTGGGCCTGGCTACCCTACAGAATTGTCTCATTTCATCCCTTTTACTCTTTGGTCCTACCTGTGATGCAGTTTCCACCAGTTCTTAGTCTGCAAGCCTAAGTTGTTCTACAGTAAACTTTCCATTTACAGCACCCAAGCAAATTTATCATACTATATCTATTTTCATCTTCTAATTTTTGGAAAGAATTAATTTATACTAATTGCTTTTACTTCCTCAGTAACACCTAAAAAAGGTCTTTGCTCATTTACTGAATTTTTTTTTTTTTTTACAGATGTCAATATCAAATTGAATAGTCTCCTCTTAGACTATGTGCTATGATATAATCGAACACTACCAAAAAGAGTTGTCTTTGGAATCTATTCCCTTAAATAGAGAGGTTTGCCCAAGTGGCTAGCCATCAGATATTTGAGTTGCAAAGAACAGGAGCATTTACTTAGTTTGAGTAGAAGAGGACTTAGGAAAGGGTATTGGGTGCTTTGGGGCTCTCAATGGAGGGCAGAGGCTTGGATGTTATTCAGCCACGGCAATGGCTCAAACTAAAAAGTTCACCAGTGCTTCCACTGTCAGTCACTGTAGAATACCTGATGTTTCTCTACTGGCACCCCTGAAGATCCAGAAGTCAGAGTATCAATACTCGAGTAGTAGCAGTTTTGTGACATCATAGGATTGATTCTTCTAGGTCTCCTTCACTGGGCTACCTTTCCTTGTTCAAAGGTGCTATCTCCTATGTGCTGAACTTATGGCAAAAAGAACTCTGCTCCATTTTATCCACTCATTATTCATTTGTCACTTCAAAGCTAATATTACCCTGACATGTATCTAATGCATCACCAGACTCTCTTGGACCCAGTTACTTGTTGAACGTCTTCAATAAAATCTATGCAGACTGCCTGCCCTGTTTCGAATAATAGCAATGTATTTCCAGCCAGAACTAGCATTTAGTCTCCTTTGGTTTAAGTGCTGTCGATCAGTCGATCAGCACTTACTCAGCCATCTCCTGTTGTCATCCATTGCACTATTAGGTACAATGACGAAAACATTGTCATCCAAGATATTAACTAATCAAATTGGAAGTAGGGAAATATGATTAGGAACGAATTAGCCAAAAGAAATCTAAGAGGTGGGATTTGAACTGGTCTCTTGAATGGTTACAGAGGATTTGGGAAAACACGGCACAAGTAGATAGTGGAGCTCACCGTGTTGAGTGGAAGAAGTGTAAATTGTAAAGGTAAGTAAGACTTGCTCTGTGGAGGGTTTTCCATACCGAGGTGAAGAATTAGAATATTCTTATATACAATAGGAGGTAATTGAAAGTTTTCTATCATGTTCTAGGACAAGAACTGATAGCAATGCAGCATATAGAATAATATGAATTCAATTGGTTGGGCTATTACAAGAGCATGGATGAGAGAAATGAGGACCTGAATTAGGCTAATGGCAGAATAGGACCCAGCTGATTGATTGCTTGATCTACAAATGGGCTGTAATAACAGTTTAAAAACCTTTGAATAGATCACCTTTTACTTAACTGACTTGCTCTAAGCTGTGTTATACAAATTGATCACTAGGAGGCATCAGTTCATCAACTAGTAATGGAAAAAGGAAGGCAGCCAGGCCAACACACCTAAGAAATCTGGATACTTATGTATTCAATTGAAGAGAGTTAATATTTAACCTTTACAACTATGTATTTTGGAAGATAGAATCTGTAAGATGGATTTTTACTGAATAGTATTTTAAAATGAAGAAATGTATGGCTAAGAAGTCTAAATTGCAGTCTGAATGTGAGCATTTATATACTAATAAGGGTAACCTGACATTTTCAAAAATTATTTGGCTTTTAATTATTTCTTGAAAGACGCTCGAACTTTATCCAAATTTTTAATAATATAATCATTGTCATGAGTTTTTACTGTAAATTGAGAATTGGGATGTTTATAGATTTAAGATACTATGTTTTTGTAATTGAGGTATACATGAAAGTAAACAATAACTTTCCAAGTTCTGTTAAATCAAATGTCTTTAAGCCAGTATAGGTTAATGGACTTCTAAGAAGTATCTGGCCATTTAACTACTCAGTAAGAGAAACTGCTACCGATTAAGTTCCATTACTGTGTTCCTCATCCTTTGATTACTCCTAGTTGAAACCATCAGGATGACAGTTTATATAAATACCTCTCAATATTAAAATGCATGTTGCTTTGAAAAGTAAGACTTAGATAGCATCTGTAGAATAAATAGCATTTAAGATTCAAAAAGAAGCCTAATGTGTAGTATAGATTAAAAATACATACATACCAAATATGTATTGGAATGGCAAGTTTTGGAAGTTTCTTCATAGTCTTGTTACAGTTTGAAAAAATTTTAAAGTGGAAGACATTATGAAAAATCTGTCAAAAACATTTAAAGACATTGTTTTTCTTTATATGACAGGGCCTTCCGTTTCAATTTAAAATTTCTACATATGTTGAATGCTTACTATGTACCAAGAATCATAATAGGTGAGCAGGATACTTCAAAACAATGATCTTTGTCCTCTTACATTCTATAGGAAAGGAAAGAGAAATAAGCATTAGGAATAATAATGTTACTTAGTAGTATGTTAGGTAATACATGTTATGGGGAAAATTAAGGGGAATTGGGTGGTTGCAGTTTTTAGAGTAGCTAGGGTAGGCCTCATTGAGTGCACATTTGAGCAAAGACTTGACTGCCGTGTTGAAAATAGATTATAAGACAACAAGGTTAGAATCAAGGAACCAAGTTAGGAGGCCATTACAATAATTCAGGGGAAAGATGATGGTGATATGGATCATGGTGGTAAAGAAAGAAGTAGAGAGAAATTGATGGAATATAGATGTAGTTTGAAGGCTTAACCGATGGGATTTCTTGAATCAATTTGTGGGTTAGGTATCACGAAAAATGAGGGAAGGATTACTGCAAGGCAGGCATGCTTCTAAACATCTGTAGTCCTGGGACGAGTACAATGGAGACACCAATGGTTAAATATTTAAAAGTTCTGTTACGTGAAAAGACATCCAGTGCTCCTATCTTGACAGATATACTTTCATAAGTACCTGGAGGGCCAAGTTTGAATTTTCAGATTCTTAAATTCCAGTGCCAGAGCTGATCTTCAGTCCATGTCCCACCTTCCTCCTCTTCCCATCTCTAACTTTGAATTGTATGGCAAGGGGTCTCCTTCGCATTGTGTGGACAACTAAGACTGTATCTTCAAAGTTTTCCCTCATCACATATCAGTGCATGCACTGGTGGTATAATGCATACCCTGGAACAATCAAGGCCATTTAGGCCAGGGTATTTAGAATTCTGAGTACCTATAGTCCAGAATTAAATGTCATTTTGATTCTTCTAAAGCTCAGCGCTCTGGATAAGGTAAGGGCCTCTTTTGGCTTGTTCTAAGGGCACTACTGCTCCAAGGTTTTAACCTGAACAACTGTCAGATGGAATTCCCATCATCTGAGAAGGGGGATGCAGGTAGAGATCAATCGGGGTGAGGAGGTAAGCTTGGGAGGGCATATGTCAGTTCCTTATTAGATTCCCAAACAGGAGTTAGAGAAGGGTGAAAGGAAAATGTTTAATTTGCAGTAATACTGGCCTAGAATATATCAAGCAAGACCGAAGGCTGTTTTTCACCACAGCCATTCTAAACATCTAAAGCTGTTTTAAAAACCATGAACTTTAAGTGACTCCAGACCCTTATTGAACCAATTCCATCCAGAAGTTTGTTTTATTCCATCATATATAAACCTATGGACTCCATCCTATCAGAGTGCTATTTTTCAAAATTTTTTTTTATTAGCAAAAGTTCTATGAACCCTGCTTTCTATCCCCTCAGACTTTTTCCTCTAGTGAACTACCTACCCAGTGAATATCTTCACTAGTATGTGTTCCCTTGCCCTATGTGTTAGTATTATATTTTTTATCTTTGGTACTCTTTGTTATATTCTTTGGCAACAAGCAGTTGGATGTATGTATTTTGGAGTCTTTGGCATATAGATGTTATTGAAAATTATGAGACTGGATGTGATCTACAAGGGAGTGAGTGTAGATAAATAAGAGAATCAAAGACCAAACTCTGGGGCACTCTAGAGTATTAAAAGATTGAGGGGGAGAGGAGCAACCTGTAGAGGAGACTGAGACAGTGACGGAGGGAGTAGAAGGAAAACTAAGGGTAATGTCCCTCAAACCAAGGGAAGAACTGTGCTGAAAGGAGAAAATGATCAACTGTGTCAGATGCTGCTCATAGTCAACCGATGCAGCCAATTGTAAGACACAATTTGAATTTGCCATTTCAAATTTGTTTACTAAAGCAATAATTTTGTTAGCTAGCTTTCTAAACTTTAGTCACTTTTAAGTGACATTTGTAGATTTTCATTATATCTGCAGCTGAACTTCTGGTGTTTCTTTGGAAACAGCTTTTTTCTGTAATTCATTTTTTTGTATGTGAATTTATCTCATTGCTAACGACTATTTTTGTGAGTTGGTGGTGACTGGTGAAATAAATTACCATCAGAGTTGTCACCAATCTACGAGATTCCCATACTGCTGAGATTTCTAATAATCAATGCACTGTGGTCAGAGAGCACATCGTAGACTGACTTCTGAGCTGGTGGTCATGAAGGCACTAAGTCGTAAAATACCCAACTAGAAATTCTGAGTTTTAAATTCTCTAGTTATAATAAGTGCTTTTGAAAATCATGCTTGTTGTTCAGACATTTTGAAGGAATTTAGATAGAATGCATTTATTGCACCTGGATAAACTACAGATTAGATAACGCTTTATTGTTTCTCCTAAAAAAATGGCTTGAGTTTCCAGATTACATCTTATATTTACCCAGTCAGGTTGTATTGCATCATTTTCTCACATGAAATGTCTTCCCCAACTACACCTGCCATCAGGAACTCTGAATTACAAACTTGAAATATTCTTTCCAAATGAGCTGAAGAATGGCATTCTGTTAAAAAGATGAACAGCTGGTCATGTAGAAATTCTCTGGAATGCTCACTTGTCCTACAAAGGCAAGGGAAGAACTAAGATGTTAGGCGTGGTGTTTGTTATTGGTACACAGAATTGCTCTTTTTTTACATAATTTTACTAGAAATCTTCATGTAATTTTAATAACTGCCTTTTTTCCTTAAAAGACTGCTAATTCATTAACAATATGAAGGCCTTGAGAGCCAGCCAAGTGTATTTCAGTAGGATTAACTTTTCTTAGCATGACACAAAGCATTTTACTCTTGCTTTGCTCTCCACGCTCATCGCTCACTTCTACTCCTAATGAGTTCTTTGTTCCAGCCATACGAAACTAGCAGATGAGTTAAGCTCTCCCTTCTTCCTTCTTGGGCACAAGCAGAAGCCTTTCCTTTTACCTTGGCCAACTCTGACTTGTCCACCACTGGTTCACTTCTTTGTGTGATTCTTCTTTATATCCTCAGGGGAGTTGAGGGTCTCTGTTTACAATGGATGACTTTCCCCACCAAGAGGTTTAGTTTCGGTTTATGTTCTCTGCTTTGTTTTCCGGAATTTCTACAGAAATTGAATGTGAGTAGGAATCAGGGGCGAGTACAGCGTTACCTTCCCCAGGTCACAGATAAATAAGATTACAAAACAGAGATCTGGCCCGTTAGGAGTTTGCAAAGAAAGGGACCCGCAGACCTGCCATTTGAAGAGCTTAGCTGTGCCTTGAAGTGTGGGATCTTTCAGCACGGGACATTCCCCAGATTTGTCGTTGGGATTCAATTACTGTTGTGAGATGTTGCAGACTGTACGGATGAGTCAAGAAAGAAGCCGGAGAGCTTGTGTCCTGGGTGAAGATGGGCTAGTGCCTGCGCTGCCGGTCGAGAAAAGGACGGCAAGATGCCGTCTGAAATGGTTCCACCTTCCCTTACCCCTCCTAAACGGGGCAGATGGCAGCACTATTGCTTTAACAACAATTCTCTGTTCCAAGAAGACCTAGTTAATGACCGTGAGCGAATGTGAATGTAAAGACAGCGTACCCTCTCGGCCTTTGTGCACTGAGATGTTTACGAAGGAAAGCACACTTCCGTGGGACTCTGCGGCTCGCCAGCCACATTCCCAGGCTCCTTGCTCGCTCAGGCCTGGACACTGGCTCTGAGGGCTCCCCGCGCGAGTCCCCAGGGCTGGTTCCCGAGGGCAGAGAGACAACTTGGCGTTCCAGGCACAGCCTGGTACCCGTACCCGCCGCGCAGCCCCATCTTCATAAGTGAGGCTGTTAGCGGACAGCCGCGCCGCCTGGAGAGAGGAGGGACGGTGGGGATGGCCTCTCAGCGCCCTCCGGGCGTCGGCATGTGTTGCCGGGCGGCTGGGGTGCTCTCGGCTGTCGCCGGTGGCGGAGAAGAGGAGTTTCCGGGGCTCGGATCCCTGCAGCCATCCCGGGAAGGAGTGCGGAAGCGAGTGGGCGGTGAGAGGCGGAGCAAAGGGACGCGGGGGGCGTGGACGCGGCCGGCTTTGGAAAGGCCCCAAGTTAATGAGGCGTGCGCTGGCGGCAGAGCGCCTTTCGGAGCTGGGCTTTCCCCCGCGGTGCGGGCGCCGGGAGCCGCCTTTTCCGCTGGGTGTCACTCGGGGGTGGGGAGGATGGCCCATTCAAAAGCGCCGCGAGGCAACCCGGCCAGTGCCCTTCAGTAAGCGCTCGCAAGAGGACGGCAGAGGCCGGGCGGCTCGCAGTTCTGGGACCTTGTGGCGCGTCAGGACGCGGCTGCCCCTTTGCCGGGACCCCGAGCCTCTCTGCTTCCTTCGTGTTAGCCTCCTCTGCGCGCTCCGGGCAGGCGGCCGCGGGAGCCGCTGGGGCGAGGACGGCGCGCGACTGCTGCTGCTGCCCCCGGCCCGGGCGGCTGGAAGTGGAGAGGCCGAGCCAAGCGGCGGCCCCCTCTATGCCGGTAGGATGTTGGAGAGCAGTGGCTGCAAGGCGCTGAAGGAGGGTGTGTTGGAGAAGCGAAGCGACGGGTTGCTGCAGCTCTGGAAGAAAAAGTGCTGCATCCTCACTGAAGAGGGGCTGCTGCTCATCCCGCCCAAGCAGCTGCAACACCAGCAGCAGCAGCAGCCACAGCCCGGGCAGGGGCCGGCTGAGCTGTCCCAACCCGGAGGCCCCGCTGTAGCCAGCCTCGAGCCACCGGTCAAGCTCAAGGAATTGCACTTTTCTAACATGAAGACCGTGGACTGTGTGGAGCGCAAGGGCAAGTATATGTACTTCACTGTGGTGATGGCCGAGGGCAAAGAGATCGACTTTCGGTGCCCGCAGGACCAGGGCTGGAACGCCGAGATCACGCTGCAGATGGTGCAGTACAAGAATCGCCAAGCGATCCTGGCGGTCAAGTCCACGCGGCAGAAGCAGCAGCACCTGGTTCAGCAGCAGCCCCCGCAGCCGCAGCTTCAGCCCCAGCCCCAGCCCCAGCCCCAACCCCAGCCTCAATCCCAGCCTCAGCCCCAACCCAGCCCCAGCCCCAGCCCAGCCCAGCAGCTCCACCCGTATCCACACTCGCACTCGCATCCGCACCCGCACCCGCATCCTCATCAACTACCGCACCCGCACCAACAACCGCTCTCGCAGCCGCACGGCCACCGGCTTCTCCGCAGCACCTCCAACTCTGCCTGAAGGGGGCAGCACCCGGGCCAGACAAGGTAAGGTCCTGGCAATTCCGGCTACCAAGGGCCGTTCGGAGGAGTGGGTCTCTGGGGTGTTAGGAGCAGTAGGAAGCGTGTTCATGAGTTTGGGCTCTAGGGTGGAAAAATTATTAGTCATTCCAAGTTTCTAGGGAGGTGGAAAGAAGGGAAACAGCTGGGGCCAGGAGACGGCCGGGCAGAGAGGACAGGGTGGGGACTCTTCTTCCAGGCAGGGAGGCCTCGCGGACCGCCTCCCCGCCCACTCTAACCCGCATTCAGTAGTGCGCATCCCAGCGAAGCTCTTACTCTCTCCGTGTCACAAGCGCCACTCAACTGTGTCTGAGCACTTGAGGGAGCGACCCCGGTGTCTTTACGAGCACACTTTGTCCGCCGCACTGGGTCTTGGAGGATTCTGAGCCACCTACTTCATTCCCTGTCATTTCTTTCCAGGTTTTGAGGACTTGAGGAAGTGGGACAAGCACCTTTCTATTGTCTTCACTTGGATCGAAAACAAAACAGTCTCCCCGCCCCGCACCAGATCAAGTAGCTTGGACATCACCCGACTGATAACTTGCGATTCCTCTTAGTTTTCTGCATACTCTTCATCACAATGCAGGAAACGATTTTGAGTCCAGAAGGCTTTATTTATGAACCTTTGAAAGGATCTTCCAGTATGGTGGACCTTCTAGGAGCGATGATGTACTGTAATTTTATTTTAATGTATTTTGATTTATGATTATTTATTGGTTTTTTAAAAAAATACTTGTTCAAAGACATTTCTGAATGCAGGCCGTTTTCCAAAAAGGAAACTTTGTTTTCAAAACCTTATTCCCTAGTAAATTCTAATCTTGGAAAAGAGTAAAAAAAGCGGTGGAGAGGAAAACAAGAATTCATTCATTCATTGATTCATTATTCCTAGGGCATTTTCAGAACATCTGAAACTTTAATTGTTATCCCAGGTGGTTGAAATTAAACTCTGTGATATGTTTTTTTGAGTTTTTTTTTTTTTCCTTAGACATATTTCGTGTAGAATAGAAGTTTAAAGAAGCTAAATGTTCAGAATTGTGTAACTGTGAAAATCTAATTGTTCTTCTGAAAGGAAATCAGTAGTAATGTTACCTAATTCAAAATATTTAAAACATAACCCAACTGTTGGCAGAGGGATCTTATCTGGCATTTGTGGTAGGCCTGCATTTGTTGTAGGAAAAGCCTTGCTTATGTTATCTGTGTGTGAAGGCTTTAATTAGGAGAGTTCTATGATTTCTGAGTATGAACGCAGTAGGTGTTTTGTTTCAAAAAACATAGTGGGGGTAAAGGGAATCATTTGACTTGTTTGAGAGAACATTTGTGCTCTGTTCACACTAGAGGTTACCCTTCTCCAAGGCCTTTGCACACTTTACTTGAACCATATTTTCTTACATTACTCTAGAAGCATACTCTAGAATCTTAGAGTTTAAAAATACAGTTTATAAATATTTCAAAGGACTAGGAGTTATCATTTTTTATTTCCATACTGAAAATAATGCTGATCAGAGAAACCGAATGTTTTGCTTTTTATTGTTCTGTGAGAAATTGTGGGTTATATGTTTTGTTGTTAGGTTAGCTAAACTCAGAAAATGAAGAAGGACTGGATAAACACTGGATTTTCAGTAAGAAAACAACTCCAGTTTTGTTTTAGCAGCCACTTGTTCAGGAGGGGTGGGGAGGGGAGGATGTGCTTTTAAAGGTAGAACAAACCCTCTTCTGTGTTAAAATGAAAAGGATGGTCAAAATCCACAAGGGCAGATGCTACTTCAGTTTAAAACTAGGCATAGATGATACCAAATCCTCTTGGGGCTGAAAATCACTTCCTATCTGCATGGCTTTACTAACAGGTCTCTGTCTTCCATTATCTTTTGTCCCACGAAATCTTGATCAAGATTTTTCCAGCATCCAAATTGGAATGGACAGTATCAGGCCACTGCTAAGTTATGTAGTCAAGAAATGAAAACAGAATTCGATGCTAGAGGTATCTTTATTCTCCCTCCATTTAGAAAGGAGTTTCATGGTCAAATTACTTTCTAGTGCAATATTTAAATGATGAAATTTTGAGATCATAACTCTAATTCAAAAAGTTGCAGGGAAAACTGAAAACTGGAGCAAATGGCAAGCAGAACTTAAGTGGACTCCCACTTCCAGTGGCTGTTTAAGTTATGGCTGTGAAAATAGGCTGCAAAGATTTAAAAACTTATGTATGTATAAATAAATATGATGGGCAGCTCAGAGAGCCAGATCTAAAGAGTCCTTAAGTCAGGTTTGGTTCAGCTTCTTTGGAACCACTGTGGTACCTTTCAGATAATGCCTCATTATACTGTAGTTTTAATGCATGTAAATCATATAATACCGATTAACTACAGCTTTTTTCCAGATAGAATGATTTTTCTTTCAAATTCTTGTGCTATTAAAAAAGTAAAATCCATACCAAGCACTTTTACAATTGATTCATGTAGGTGTTTAAAAGTCATTTGTATGTTGTTAACTTACATATAGGCTAGACAGTGCCATTAAAAAAAAATATGCTGGCTGCTGGAATTTTTATTTCCACAGTGGCTATGGTTCTTATTGGGGCTACCAGAATCACAGTCCCTTGTCTTGTCTTTCCACAGACTTCAGTCCTTGGTCTGTTGTGACATTTGTGTTGAGTCGACCTGGTTAGTGACTCTCTAGTCTGAATGCTTCTTAGCATTTAACTGACTGTGAAACCTCAGAAAAGAAAGGATTGGAGTAGGATGGTCTCTGTTGTTTGACACTTTGGAATTATTATAGTTTAATAATTTTTCCAGAACAAAAAAACAGTATGCTTAGCAAAGCCGAACAAAATACAAATAAAAGTCATTTAGTGTGTCAGTGGCTCTATTCTACCTGTAAGAAAATGATACAAACCACCTAAGGTATTACAAGGCCTGACAAATCACCTTCATGGAAAAAAGGTGAAAATACATCTTTCAACCCAAGAAAAGGAAGAAGGAAAGGGCAGGTCTAATAGTAAACCCATCCCTTAAATAAACATAAAATGTAAAAAGTTGGAAAATTATAAAAGGAATGTCCCATCTGGAAACTGAACTTTTGTTCTTGAACTTGTGTTGGCACCAAGCCTGGTACACAGTGAGCTCAATTACTATTTGTTGGGACAAATGAATGAAAGAAGGAAAAAATGTGTAACTCCCCAGCACACAGGAGGTAGTTTCTCTTGCCTCACACAGTACTTCCCTTACTCACTCTCATGTCATTCCCTGAGAACAACTAATACTGGGACAGGCTGCACAACATGGCGAAGCTCCTTAGGCATACTTGCTTAGCGGAAATCACAGATCTGCGTATGCCCTACGGGGAGTGCTGAGATCAGAAAGTAAGTGGTTATAAAGGGCCCTTTCAAAATGAACATTTCCCTCAGAGGAAGCTGCGATTCTCTCTCATCTTATAGAAATTGAACCAACTTTATGATTTCACTTACATTTTTTTTTTCCAATGGAGGTAAAAAAAAAAAATTCAACTCTTTGCTTAAAACAGTTCCCCTCACATGAAAACATTGTCAGGAAGTCCGCCTTAAATTGAAAGACCTGTTTTAACTCTTCTGCTCTTGTATACCAAACATTCTATTTCTCTTAAAGACTCCTCAGTTTCAATCTGACATTAAACAAGTTTGTTGCCAGTGTGGGAGTTCAAACACATCATTTGTTTTCTGTCCCCAGGAAAAATGACTTGGTTTTAGCTTAGCTCCACGTGTTTACAATGTCCTGTTCAATGGCAAGAAAAGGGGTCTAAGACTTGACTGAAACAGGGGTAATCCCATAGAATACCGAGCTTTGTAGGATGAGAATGGGCCTGTGAGCAATCATACTCTCTCTTTTTGTGAATATCAAACAAATTTGTTTCCGCTTTACCAATAAAATGCCCTCGGTAGAATAAAATTTAAATTTGGAAATTATAGAGCTTGATGTTAAATCCATCAGTGATTCTTTCAAGAGAAATATATACATTTACCTAAAGTAACCTAAGATGCATTAATAGTGGAATTGTGTTGGATGGGTTTTTAAGAACGACTTTCTAAAGTTTGGACACAGTTTGAAGGGTGACTTTTTGATGTGCAGTGTTGAACAGCTAATCTAGATTTACATAATATTGGATGACAAAGTGAACTGTGACTTTGTTGGCAAGACATCTGTCAAATGGAGTATAGGATCCATCACGATTTTCTTAGAAAGGGCATTATTGTCCAATGAAGAAAGCAAGACTCTGGGTCATTAGAAGCAACTGCACAAAAGCTAGAGAGATCTATTCCTACCTGCTCTGAAGCTGGCCTTCTGGTGATCAGCTGGATCGAGGGGAAGTAGACTTTAATAATAGGTGGTCCTTCCAGATCACTGTATTTATTTTGAGAAGAAAGATAAAACAATTGTCTGTTGCATTCCACTGTCAGCTTTCTTCTATAAGTTTCAGAATACGCAAATGTCAGCTTCTGAAAAACAAGTATCACCATGTACCAAATGCTTTACTATCACATTCGTGAACTTAGTGTGGTCATAATTTGTGTAAATAAGTCTCTTAAATGATTTTGGAGAGATGTGATTTATTTTTCGTATTTCAAAAATGCATTCCATTTCAAATAAAGTATCTATTGAAATGACCACTCTGTGAACCTTTTGAAGGCCATATTCACCTAGCAAGGACACTATGCATTCCTATGGGAGAAAGATTCTAAAGGGCTTGTCTGTTGTAAAGGCCATGAACATTCTGGGAAGAAAAGACCATTTTTGAGGTTGAAAATTTATTTTTAAAAACATTACCTGTGCATTTTGAATATAGCATTTAGAAATTCACTCAGATCTTTTGGTGAAATAGTTGCCTTTCAGAATGGTAATGAATTTGAATTGAATTTTCCATAGTGCCCCAGAGGATGAGAAATGGTTCCTAGTGATTAGCTTGAAGGCAATTCCCTCTTGAGTTCCAGAGAGATTTTAGTCCTCCTTCCTCTCTTGAGAGGGTATAAAGCCTTTAAGAGAACCATCCTTCAAACAAATATCTATAAAGCTTCCTGTTTTATGTAGAGAGAAGAGAGACTTGATTCTTTAAAGGAAAATAGCATAACTTTTATAATCTCCATTAACATCTAAAAGCCTTTAAATCGCAAAAGATTTTAAAATAGAAAATTTGAAGGCAATTTTTCATCCTTTAGCGTAATCTTGCACGGACAGCTTTATTTTGCTACATGTTTTTTGTTTGTTTGTTTTTTATTTTTTAAATAAGAAGTGAAATCTGAGAAGACAAACTACTGCCATTGTGAAGGCACTTCAGGGGTACTGTGTGAAATAAAAGTATGTAGTAGATGGTAAAGCATGGTTGGTAAGAGCCAGGATTTGAGAGTCATGTTATATTTGTTCAAATCCCAGGTCCACCACTTACAAGCCACATGGATCTTGAGTTACTTAACCTTGTGGAAACTTGATTTCCTTAAAATGTAGTTAATAAAGGGACCTACCTTAGGGTTATGGAGAAGATTTAATAAGTAAGTATACATAAGAATGCTTAGAGGCTCCCTGTATTTCAGGGCACACAAACTGACTTAGGAATCTTTATAGCCATATGAATATGTAGTGTCTTAAAGGTGTGAATTTTATTTTCTGAGATTTCAGTCCTTATTTTAAATAGTAAGAACAGTATAATGGCAACATCCTTGTATTCCACTTTGAAAAAAAATAGTACTACTATTTTTATTTGTTATTACCTTTCAATCCTTGTCCATGTGTTTATGTATTTTAAGTGAGTTATAATAAAACAATCAAAATACTCATAAATATATATGTAGAGGATACTATAGTGCTCCACGGAGACTCATTTCAGGGAAGAGAGGGTGCTGGGGCCACAGGTCCACAGGTATGGTAGTGTTGGTGGCTGTCATGTTCTGCATGAGTCCTTTTCTCAGAATTGTCCCCAGCCTTATCTCAGGGAGAGCCACATTGCCCTAGGACTCACTCATTTGGGGGTAGCCCACATTCGATGATTGGTTTGTGGGGAGGTGGTAGACAAAGCCCAGGCCCTGTTGTCTCAACCAGGACAACTGTTAAGAGCGATTCCATCTCCAGAGCTCTCTGTAGAACTGGCAGAGGCTGTCTCAACAATGAGCTGACGTTGCAGTTCAACTCTCCCTTTGCACAATTCAGGAGATGCTCCCAAGAACACTGCCCCTTCTCCCTTTCTTCCCGCCCAAACCTCCTGTAGTCGAATCTCAGAGTCTCAGAACCTGTTTCTCAGAGAATTCTGTCCATGACTGTGTCTGTGTGGGGAGATATACATATAAATATATATATATATAAATATATATATATATATATATATACATATAAATATATATATATTTCCATCACCGTGTTTCTGTAGGAAGGCTGGTGGTGTTGGAAGGAGGTATATATAGCATAATGGTTAAGCCTATGCTTTAGAATAATGGCTCTCAACCTGGAGCGATTTTGTCCCTTAGGAGACATTTGACAAGGTGGAGACATTTTTCATTTTCACAACTGGTGGTAGAAATCAGGGATACTGCTAAATAACCTACAGTACACAGGACAACTCCCTACAACAAAGAATTGTCCGCCCAAAATATGAATAGTGCTAAGGTTGAGAAACTCTGGTTTAGAGTCAGATAATCTCTTTATCCGAGTCTGCTGGGCAAGTGATTTAATTTATTTCAGCTTCAGTTTTCATATGTAATATGCAGACAGTGATAGTACCTGTCTCATGGAGTAGTGAACCAAAAATCAGATAGTTCACATGAAGAGCTGTTGCTGTTCCCATCACGAAACAAGAATGTAATACAAGGTAGCTATCATCCTCATTATTACTATCTGAAGTTATAATTTTCATGATAGCATAATATCCTACTGAGCTGATGTGTTTTTCATTCATTTGCCTATTGTCATCTAGTGAGTTTCTGTATTTATGCTGTTATCAATACTGCTGCAATAATTATTATCTTCATGCATACATCCTATTGAAAAGAGCATGGATTCCAGTTCTAACTGCTTAGTCTTGTGACATTAGGCCATTCACTTAATCTCTCTAAGCCTTGTCTGCTCGTTTGTAAGTGGGAATAATAGCCCTACCCATTAAGTGCTATTACGGACATACTATGAGGTCGCAGTGAAATCTACATGAGTTCGAGTCTCAGAGCCACCACTTGCAGGAAAGCATTATATAAAAGAAAACATTATTATTATCTGGAGACCATTTTAAGAGGGATTAGATATTATATCTATATTTCTATTATACCTATGTAGATATTACATGTGTATATGATACATATAATGTGTATTCCAATGTAAATAATTCAGATTTAAGAAATAGGATATTACTGCAACTAAAACATAGCATTAAATAATTTTTAGTGTTTTGTAGAACTTGAGCCAAATTTATGGAAGGAATCGTATAAATGCAACATTGCAACTGTCCAGAATTATTGACACAAGAAAACTTGAATTAATAAACTCATTGACTATATGAATTTAATCAGCAAGATGTTCTACCTTGCTTTGCTTCTTTCTCGAAGATCTTTTTGGAAACTCTCACCACGCAGAAAGGCAAATAAATGCCATAGTGTGAACATTCTAGAGCCCTCGTCTTATATACCTACAAAGTGAGTCTGGTTGTCAAAGATAGCACAGGTAAGAGCCAGAGGACTTTGGAGATTTAGATGATCTGGGATGGACTGTTGATGTAGGCAGGTCTACTTGGTCTGAGGGTTGTTCTGAACCTGATTTTATCTGATTTTAACTTTTATCTTGAAGGGATTTTTAGGACCTGGGGACAGAGAGGTCTACTTTGCTCTGCCTTGATACAGAGTCAGAATTAACTGCTCTGAGATAGGGTAGATGTGGGAGTGGCTTGCTCTCTGCCAGGGCATTCACCTGAAGCATTTGATGTTTAATTAGACTCTGGAAATGAAAACTTAAAAAAGTAGTCCATGTGGTTATGTTGCATAGTCTCAAAGCCTGCCAAAGTCATTTATAACAGAATGAACAAACATGTACTGCAGTTGTCTAAGACCAGACATTCTGTGCTTCCGAAGCAATTAATAAATGAGTATTCAACCATAATACAGAAAAAAAAACACACGCAAAAAAAAAACAAACAAACAAAAAAACAGGAAATGACTCGAGGAGTTTCAAAGTTTTAATTATGTGACTGTCTTCCACAGGTTTTCTCCTGAAGCTGATAGCTCATATACAGCTCAGTTCCTACTGAAGTCAACAGTTCAGTTACATTGCAAGTATTTTGTACTTGGCTGTAGCAAATTCTCCTGAGTGGGGTGCTTGCTCTGTCAGGGCTGACTCATCATCTCAAGAGCAGTCTGGCTTTGTGACTAATCACAGTTGAAGAAACCAAACATGAAATAGTTTTAGGCATATTCTCTTTCTACTCTTTAGCTGCTGAAGAAATGTTCTGTGAAGCTTGGCTAAAGTTTCTAAACACATACCTGCTTTTAATGATCCTTCCAAGTAAGCCCCAATACATACATTTGTGTGTGTGTGTCTGTTTGTGTGTGTGTGTGTGTGCGCGTGCCTGTGTGTGCTAGTAACTTTCATGGCCCAGTTTTTTTGTTGTGGAACCTGACATTTGAGGTTTGAAACAGCACTGAATAGAGCTGGCTTCCTCAGAGATTTGAGTATCCCACTTTGAGGGTTAGCTCCAGGCTGCCTAAACCTTTACTATAAAGCAGTAGTTCGTGGTGGTGCCAGGTCCCTTTGTAATTGCCTGTTGCCCCTTTTCACCACCACCGGATGGATTGGCTCCAGTGTCAGTGGCAGAACAATTTAGTACCTTATACTCTTTTAGCTTCTGACAGCAAAGGAGACTCTTCACGTAGCCATTGGTATATGAGTTTTGTTTGCAGGTGTGAGAGTGAATTTGATTCTTGCCACAAGGCACTAGCTCACTATAGAATAATTGTAATTATTGCTAGAGGTTCTAATTAAATTCCTGATGCCTATAAAAAGCACCAGGTAGCTATTGAAAGACCTGAATTGCATGGCTGTCTCAAACTGGTGGACACTGGCTGTATTTGCCTTCTTTAAAAAGGTAGGAAACAATACTTCACCTTTACCTGTATAAATGGTGAGTCTGAGACCAGATCTGAAAATAGAATTTTAGGAGGTTAGACAAAGTCTCATTTATCCCTCCCTTTTTTGCTGAGGAAGAAAATGAATCTACAAGGGGCCAGTGACCTGCCCATGGTCACAGTCAATTAATGTCAAAGAAAGGATTAGAAACCAGACCCATATCCCTTGATTCTTAATTAATGCTCTTTCCACTGTACCACTGCTTTGTATGGCTTGGAAGATAATTTATGTAAATTCAAGGCGTTGTCATTCTTGCAACTTTAAATTCTTGCAAGCTTTCCGACTTCACATTTCACCCTGCCAAGTATAAATTTTTATTTAAATTACGTAAACTGTCTTAAGGGGTTTATAAATATTGAAAATAAATTGTTTAATTCTACAGTTTTAAAAAGAGAGTTGTGACTTAGACCTTCCAAATATAATCCATGTGGGTTAACAGAAACCTTAGCAAGAGGAAAATTCACAAAAGAAATAAGATATGTATTTTGAAACAAACATTTTAAAATATGGTTATTAGAATATATTCTTTTCCAAAAATTAATTTAAAACCATTTATTTGGAAATCGGGTTAAAAAGCCGTTCGAAATTTATTTTATCACATGACTCCTAAAATATTAGTGGAATGTTTCCAGTGTCACTAGTTTCCCCGCCCCGCCCCCGCTCGCCCCCCCTCGCCCAACCCCTCCCTCTAAAAGGTCTTGAAATTATCTCCAGAGCTGAAAAATGTTGAAGTGTTTGAATGTTTATACAGTTACTTGAGGAGGTAGCTGACTGGCTTTTCTCGCCTCTCTGTGTAGGTGTCAGGGGAAATATTCCCCAAAGAAGGTGTGTTGAGAGTAATGGATCCGTAGGTAACCATGAAATCCTAACAGGTGGTGCAGTCAAACTGTTGCTTCCCTTCTGGGGAACTAGGTGAATGTCATCCACAGAGCCCCAAAGTCAATCATAAATAACAGTTTATGACCTACCTAGGACATGAAATACTCCCAACTAGACAACTTGGAGAAGATTTCAGAACACACATCTTTCAATGAAAGGGTAGGGGAGTAAAAAAGAGAGTGTAAGTACATGTACTCCAGCATCCAGTAAACAGGTTTTTAATTCAAAATTATGAATGCACCCAGGGTGACGCCATTATTTCCTCTTACATAAAATGACCTTTTACAGGGCTTCATTCATAGCACTTGGCTCCTTCTGGAGTCACAGCGCTTGTCACAAGGCAGCGGGTTGCCTGCTTGTTCTTATGCAAGTGATGACTGGGAGGGCTTGATAGGGGGTGATGCTGACAGCCTCTCTCTGACAGTAGATTGTCAGCATTCTTGACCCGGGCACTCCAAGAGCCTGGGAAAACACTTTGATTTCAATGTGGCTTTAAAAAACAATACCCAGTTGAACCAAATGACTGTGTAGAATAGGTCCACAGAGCAGCTTTTGTGGGATTAGCTGGTTCTCAGAGTCCCCTAAACAAGTTCATAACAATCTCAGTGTCATAAGCAGGGTATCCTCTTATTGGTATGCATTTAACATAACATATAGAATCAATGTCTTACTTCAAACTTATTGCACAGAAATTAACATATAAAACAGGGATGAGAGACAATGTGTTTTTGACTTAGAAATATGGAAAGAATCTGGGATGAAATACAAGGTTATGAGTTATAAGAGTGGGCAAGAGGATTCCAGAGGATTCCATCCTCCTGAAAGGCAAAGCAAGAGATCCAGGCAGGCCTAGGAAATGAAGAGATCTTGCAAGAAAATGGGGTGTGTGGTGGGCGGGGGCCGGGAGGGTCAGGGTTATGGGGGGAGGAGGTATTTTTCCAAAGACTTCCTCAATTCATGCTTTTCCCAAGTACCAATGAAAATTATCCTTTTTCTCAGGATGTAAAGTTCTTATGGACATTTAAGGCTTTGGTTTGTTTCTAACTAGTGACTAAGAACATTATTATTTTTTTTTTTTAAATGGAGATTATTTTAAGGGAAAAGGGAAATGAGGAATTATGCTTTGTTTCACCTCTAAATGAGTCTCTGAAAAAGGACATAAACAGAGAATAAAACAAAATGTCTGTGAATTTTTTATAAGCTCAAATCTCTTTAAAAAAGTTTTCTGTAATTGGGCTTGACTTTGAAAAACTGACATTCATTAGACTATTTCCTCCTAGATCCTAATCCTATGAAAAGGGGTGCGAATAATCATACCTTTCCCACAAGATTGATATTAGCAGGTAGTTAAGGCAAGGTGCAAAAAGTGCTAGCCTGGTGCCAAGTCCATGTTTTTTGGCAATTTTTTTTTTTTTGAAAAAAAGATAATATTTTATTAACACCTTAACAAAACTGGTCGCTAGTTCACATATAAATATAACAATACATACTTTAAAATAAGAATTAAGAAATATGAACACCTATGTAAAAATTGGAACTATTTCTCCAGGTTTTATTATCAACGATTGATAAGCTTAATTCTACTCAGCAGATGGAAGTAAAAATAAACTTAAAATTACTTATTCTGTAAATAGAAGAAACCTTAAAAAAATATGTGCAGGGCACAGTAGCAGGCCTACAGGGGATGCAAATAGGAATAAATACAAGGTTTGCTCTGAAGGAACTTACATCGAAACGTGGGGGAGATGAGACATAATGCTATTGGTGGTATAATACTACTTATAGTAGTTAATAAAGTATTAGTAATAGCAGTAGCAGCAACATTTATTGGGTACTTACTAAATGCCAGGCCCTACACCCACATGCTCTATGTGAATTATCTTATTTACTTATTATAAAGATCTCTGAATTAGGTCCTTCTATCAGCATGGGATTTGACTGTATATAATAGGTAATTTCAAATAAGTGTATTAAAATAAAGATTTATTTTTCTTTTATGTATAAAAAATGCAGAGGCGGGTTGGTCCAGGGCTGGTATGCTGTCGGTTTCGTTATCACTGACCCAGGCTCCTATCATCTTTTTCCCCCACAACCCTTGGTACAGGGCTTGGATCTTTATGATCCTAGATAGCTGTTAGAGCTCCAGATACCTTATCTGACTTCTAGACAGGAAGAAAGATGAGTTGAGAATAGAGTGAAAGGAAACAACTTTCAGATATGTAATTCTTTTTGGAGGAATTTTGGAACCTTTATGTGATGATTTCCATTTACATCTTATTTTCCATCCAAAATTGCAAGGAAGGTCAGAAATGGATTCCCTCAGCTGGGTACATTGCCATCCCAAACGAAACCAGTGTTCTGTTAGCAGAGAAGGGGAGAGGGTTATTGGGAAGGAAAATAGCAGTCTCTGTCATAGTTCTTATCACCGTCCAGTTAGTAGTGGAGAAACGGAGGATCAAGAGTTGAAATTTGCCAGCATGTGGTGGGGCCAGTATCATCCTCCAGGCCTCCGCCTCCGCGGCTTTGGGTGTTTAACCACTGTGCAAACTGCTCCCATGTGCTAACATATAAATATAAGACAGACCTCTCACAGAGATGGGCAGATGCTTAGAGTCTTTTACAAGTTTTCTCAATTCTTACTAAGGTCTTACATTTTCCTTTCAAATACGATACTGTTGTAATCATAGTCGATTGGTTCCTTTTTACATTCGAACCATTTCAATAGAACATACCTGATTTTTAAGACAGAGATATGTAGTTGCTTTCCATGCCTTCATATTAGAGTCATATTTACATAAGAGAAATATAAGAAAGAGCTAAGGTTCTCAGAGGAATCTGGAGCACCAGCGCTAGAGCCTCCAGCAGTGGCTCTTGGTGTATTTACAGTAGCCAGTCCTTTTAGAGACCTCATGTCTATCACCATTTGTAGATTCCATGACAAGATCCAAATCAGGGAAATAAAAGAAGAAACGAACCTTTTTCATTCATACTTAACAAGAGGACACTTTAAAGAGAATTCTCATCTTATGACCTCTTTATTTCAATCCACTGGATCCGCAAGCAGCAACAATCTCCATCGGCTTGCAAAACCATCTGTTTTTATTCTGTGCTTCCCTGCCCCCCATCCTACTTTAGGAAAAAGAAGGAAACTACAATGAGACATGCTACTTGGTAGAGCTTTGGTTTTGTTTTTGTTGTTTTGACAGCCCAATATGCCTTCAACTCAACCTCTTCTAAATATTAGCCCATGAAAACCCAACTGTTCAGTGAGAACTACTGACCAGAGTGATGAAAGATGCTAAGTAGTACAAGTACCTAATTACTCCCTAAGGTTGGAATGCATTCTAACATGACCTAGAATTATTTTCCACCATGGCCCAAAATGGGTACTTCTGGAAGACTTGCATTAGGCAGAAAATTTACTGAACCTCTATTACCCAAACACTCTAATAAGCAATATTTTATTTTGATAATATAACTGGAGAGAATAACAATGGAGGAAATAATAAAAATTTAACAATATAATTTACTATTTTTTTGAGCATTTACTTTATGGTGGGTCCTTTATCATAACAGTGTTACAAGGTAGGTGTTGTTATCTCCCCTTTTCTGATAAGAAAACAGAAGCTTACAGAAGTTAAATAAGTTCCCAAGATCAGAAGGCAATTATGCAGATCTGGGAGCTTTCAGAGGTCCTGCTCTATCCACAGTGCGAGGCTGACTTTCAGCCCCTCAGAGTTGTCAGAGATGGGGGAGAACATGTGCAGCTGGTCTCACCTTTTTCTGGGTGGAGCAGCCTGGCAGGGGGCAGCCATGTGGCCAGTATGACTTTCCAGAGAAGAGTGTGGTGTCACAGGCCATGACACAGTCAACAGATTGCCCCTCCCCGCCCCCTGACCACCCTGCAAAGCAGTCTGTGAGCTTTGAAGCCATCATTTTATTTATGGAATAATGGAGTTGTAGATCAAGACTAGATGTAGATCAAAACATATAGACTAGTTTTATTTAGCATTTATTCAAGAAAAACACATGCCTTTATAAGGAATGGAATGGAATGGAAGCTTTGTCTCCCAACTTCAAGAACAGCAAACATGACTTCCCAGGGAATTAATGAGAACATCTTGTCATCTCAGAGACACCCCCACCTTTCCAAGGCTGAATCCTTGGCGGCATATGAGGAAAACACATGAATCATGGTGAATGGAAAGGCTTGGTGGGAAACTGTTGGTGGAGGACTGTCCAGCCAGTGGGTGAGGGCACCTGTACATAACACAAGTAGAAAAGAACTGAAATCTAGGCAGGGAGACAGAGACTCAATATATGGCTCACTCACCATTTGGCTTTCGCCCCGACCTTGGTCTACCTGCAACCTCATCTCTCCCAGGCCCTTGCACAGGACATCTGGACAATCTGTCCACTGCATAGATGGAGACTTCATCTTTGACTTCTGCCCATGGTCTGTGCTTCCCCTTACCCACTTCACCCCGTATGATCAGCTCCCAATGCACGACTGACTACTTAACATGAGAGTGCTCACAGTACTTTCCAGAAGAAGGCTTCTCTTGTGGAACATCTGGAACTTGAGGGGGTCAGGATTCCAGGAATGGAGAGACTCTAAATTCCTTGGTAGTGAGCACGCAGAGTCAAAGTGTGTGACAGCGCATCACCAACAAAGCAGCGAAGCTGGAGATGGAAATGGGGTTCGGTAGAGAATCAGAACCACAAATGGCTGAGAAAAGACTGAGGCCTTGTGGGAACTTGCAGGTGAGAGTAAGCACAGGTGGAAGAAAGGGAAAAGCTGCTGATCCCGTCCTGTTTCTATCCTAGTATTGTTAAGAAATCCAAATGTCCCCAGGCCCTCTGTCCATGGAGATAATTGTGGCTTAGGCAGCAGTGTCAATAGTTTTTGGTTTGATCCCTCCAGCCACTCCCCTTTGCCTCCTCACCTCTTTTCCTAGAAGGTCTAGGCAGCTCATTGGTTGCTTGGTGTCAATGTAAACTGAAAAAGCCAGACTCAACTCTGAGATCTTAAAAGGGCCTGGAGGAACAAACTAAGATGGCTATGACAGAGGACATGGCAGCAGCCAGGGCTGATAATAGCTTTGACTAAAGGGTCAACACCAAACATCTAAGAAGCTGTCTAGACTTTCTGGGAAAGGAGGACGACAGTGTAAATTGAAAAAGCTAGACTCAACTCCAAGATCTCAGAAAACCCCATCATCCACTGAGGAACTTAGAAAGGCTTCCCTGGGCCTGGGCCAGATGTCATCTGAGATCCCAGTATGTGTGATACTAAAGTGTCTATCAGTGTGGGTCCCCACACAGGACCTGCCCTTAGTTGCCTTTCCCTCAGGTAGTGCCTGATAATCCGTTCATCTTTCTTACGTCTTTGTCTGCTCTTCCAGAAAATCACGGCAGCATTTGCTTTCCGTCCTTGCTCGAGAGTGCTAATGCCAGTGTCCCAGGTTTCTGACTGTCAAAACCAAAGTCCCTCTGCTGTTTGTACTGGGAGGCTTAGGACGTCCTCACACAGATAGAGGAATTCTAGTAGTCTGTGTCCCGTTTCCCCAAGTTTCCAAAATAAGCGTACAGATTAGTACTCTACAGTGAAACATCATTTTAAAAAGTAAGTAGCAAAATAATTCTTTATGGGTGACTTGCAGAGACTAGGCCAGACTTGTGTTTTTAAGCAGAAACAGGGACTATTTCAATGAGGTCTCATTAAGCCCTGAGCTATTTTTGAGGTCGAGTGCTGGGAATCCTTTTGAGCAACACAAGGCAGAGTCCCTTTGGGCACTTTGGACCACCCCCAGAGTTACAAAATGGATTGCAGAGGCATTCCAAACAGAGGCTGGGAAAAATCTGACAGGAAGTATTCCCAGAACACTCTATTCCCAAAGTCCCTGTTGGCTAATGACTAGGGCAAACTGTAAACAAAGCAGAAGAGCTTCAAAGAATACCAATCTATATGCACACCAGAATCAGCCACTCAGCAAATAGAAAACTGCCAGCCTGGCTTTTGTAAACTCATAGCACCCCTTAAGCCAGGGCATTTCGACTTTAACTGAGTAGACATACGTGTTCTGTTGCCGAAGGCCAAGTCCAGCCCCACAACACCCCGCCCTAGGGGGTTCTGTCTCTCAACCAGATTTTCCTGAGGTTGAGAATAAAAGAGATGGCAGGGACATGAAGAAAGGAGATGAGGAGGCCAGTATGGCTGGGTTACTGGGTCTCCTTCGATGTCACATGAAGGAGGTTCCTGGTGGTCATGGTCTTGACATGACCTTGCTAATTTCCCAATTAATCCTGCTCAACACACACAGCCTGGTCTCACAGAGCAAGGCATGCAGGGGCTTGGGAATTAGACAACCCTGGAGCCAACACTCAGCTCTACCAGTCGGTAGACTTGATATCTTACTGAACCTGTTTTCTCCTCTGTAAAATGGGAATGATAATTCCTGCTTCATAGATATTCCTTATTTTGAAATTATAAATGTATATAAATAAACATTTTAATGCCTGCTACATAGGAGATAGATACTGCTATTATTATCACCACTTTCACTACTTCTGCAATTGTTGAAATGTAGCTACTGGCTGGTGAGTGCTTACCATATGCTGGATGTTGAATTGAGTAAATACACACATTTTGTGTTCACCACTTCTACTAGAAGAGACTTTTTTAAAAACATGATTCTAAATACAGTGAGTGATGTGCTGCTATATGTCAATTTAGCTAAGCAGGAATCTCAGCCAGGGAAGGGAGGTTTGAATAGACTGACATTTTTGTTTGCATTTGCTTACCTGAAATTCTCTCATTATATTTCACAAACAATCTGTACTGGAGCCAAGAAACAATATCGTATTTCAGCAGGTGTTAATCCTGACTGTTTCTGAACTTCTACATGGATATTAAGCATTGAGACAGTTAGCTCTATAGGCTGGATTAAAAACTTAAGGATCAAAAGGAAAACAAAACAAAACAGAAAAACCTACTTTTAGGTAAACGGTCAAGTAATTGAAATCCAAGTATTAGGTATCAATTAACTATTTTAAGTATTTTACTATGTAACAATTTTTCTCGACTCTACTTCTATATAGATACAGCTCTTTTATGCCATCTTACATTCATCCAAAACTTCTAGGCTCTTTTCTAAGCAGAAAGGAATCATTTGCTGTTTTAGACCATACCTGCAAGGAGTCTAAAATTATTAGCTTTTAATACATCATGTGTCAATCCATTTAGTTGGAGGAATCGGTAGCTTTGATGATTCTCACAGAGTGGCTCAACTCTAAATGAAAAATGTAAGGTTGCCCAGTTGAATAAAAATCTCTACATGGGGTGTCACTAACTAGCATGGGGGGCTTTGTCTGTGCCAGACAAACACCACAGCTCTCCCCCGGCTTTTCTGCAGGATATCTGGTAAAGACTGTGTGCCCTGTGCTTCCCCTGGGGTAGAATTTTTTTTTTTTTTTTGGTCTTTAAATTATTCAATCTGGCTAGCAGCTTGAGGTGTTCTACTCTTCTTGGGATACAGACAGAGAATTTAACACATTTTTCTCTGACATCATCATTGATGCGGGCTACAAGCAGCGTGGTGGGAAAAATGAAGGAGATATTTATTGATCCATTCCTGGTGCTAGACATTATAGTAAGATGCTTCATGTGTCTTACCTCTTTTAATTCCCATGATAAACCTGTAAATTGGTTATTGGTATCTGAACTTTACGGATGAGAAAACAAAGAGGTCAAGGAACTTGCCCCAAACACACCATGGCACAATCAGGATTCAAACAAGGATTTTTTCCAATATCCCCTCTGTTATCCCAGATGATTGGCATCTTCAGAAAAACTGGTATATCAGAAGTAAGACCATTTACTTCGTTGTTGGATTTCATGGATTTTAGTCCAGGCTTCCGTTTTGTGTGACCGTGGGCAATTTGACGCCTCTCAAACAGTCTCTCATCTATAACATAATAATCATGATGACAATGATGATAATAACATCATCAGCCTCAAAGAGCTGTTGGGAAGATTCTACAAGGGGTTGCACATAAAGTCCTAGCACCCAGTAAAGGCTGAAACCATACCACTGTTGCTTTTGCTATTTTTATTTATGTGGGACATCATTAGTTTTATTGTGAAGGATACCACAATATCTCTTAACTATACAGTTTTTTTTTTGCATCATGGTAGAGACTACATTACCAGAGGTGAGGATAAGAGAGGCAGTGATCCCCAATCTTTTTGGCACCAGAGACTGGTGCTCCTGTGAGAATCTAATGCCTGATGATCTGAGGTAGAGCTGAGACAGTGATGCCAGTGCGAGGAGCCGCTGCAAATATAGATGAAGCTTCTGCTCACCTCCTGCTGTGTGGTCCAGTTCCTAATAGGTCACAGACGGTACCAGTCTGCAGCCCCAAGGTTAGGGAAACCTGGTGTATAGTATTTAATTTAGGATGACAAAAGTAAGGATTAGCAAGACTTTCAAGTGCTAACTGAAGGGAATTTAAGTGCAGTTAAAAACAAAATCTGAGAGTCCTGAACAGCAAAAGTGTTGAAGCTGACAAGGCCAGGCAGATGCTGGAAGGAGCCCTTCCCTGTTCCTACCTATGAGGGTCAGGGGGATTCCTGCTCTGGCTGACTCTGAATTTAGTGGCAAAGACTCATGGCTCTTGTCACAACTTATCCCAAGCAGTGGTCCCTTATAGCTATTCCTGAGTTAATACTTAGGAAACTGTGTGTGGGGGTGGTAGTAGTGGTGGTTGTGGCGGCAAGTGTGTGCGCATACGTGTGTGTACATGCGTGTAGTGTTTGTGTGTATGTGTGTGTTTGAGAGTACTTGAGGGGCAGGAAACCACTTTTGTGTGGTTCTAGTTCATCATCTCTCTTTTCATTTATTCATTCAATACATATACATAGATATTTATTCAATATTTCATTATTTTAATTATTTAACAAACATTTATTGAATATTTTCTACTTGCCAGGAACTTTGATAAGGTCTATGATAAAAACTTAAGTAAAACACAGTCTCTGTCCCAAATGAACTCAGTGATGAATAAATAAATAAACCAATAAGTGTCGCTTGAGGGGTCTAGTAGAGACTTTTCAGGTAATTAGCCCTCTATCCTCAGGGTATTGCGTGAAATTTACTTAATCAAGAGCCGTGGATTTTGCCCCCAAATTAGACATAGATAAATACCTTATAAAATATAAATGTTGTTGAATGGATTGAAATGCATTCAGGTTACTGTGTAATCAATTAGTGTGACTGAAAACCAAGTGACTCAGATTCCTCCTGGGCAAGAGGTAGGGATCTAGATGGACAATGATGGCTGCTGAAGATGAGGTGCCGGAGTAGAAGACAAACCTCCCACTTGTGCCTCTTACTGTCTCTCTTCACCCCCAGAAGGGCAGCTACTGGGGGACATTTTCATCTTGCCTGGCTAAGATAGCCTTCTGTGTTGTTGGCAGCAATTTTCTTTCAAATTAAAAAATGTGCTATATACTATAAAGTAACTTCTTAAGGATTTGTTAATCAACTTGTTTCTCTGTTAATCTGTTTCTCTATTAAATGGGATTCATAAGGATTGGTGAAATCTAAGCTTGTTATTGATTTTACTGAAAAGCAGTATTAAGTCTAATGAAAGAGAGAGAGAGGTAGTTTAACCTACTGAATAATGATCTCTGTCAATAAAGCATAAATATAGCCTTCCCTCTAGCCTCTTCAGTTTTCAGGAAGACTCCAAGCTGAATAAACGGTAGTACTTATTTTGTCATTTCTTCTTTAATCCCAGGCATGCCATCATGCTTTCATCATGAGGCTCCCCAGCTAGATAAGCAGAATTGTTGTTTTAAGCCATGGTAACGTAAAGACATAAAAGTATCAGCACAATAAAATTGTTTCCTTATAACAGGATGTTTCCATTTTGGAGGTGGAACTCTGCTTAACAAAGTCACTGACAGGGATTCTGGCATCTCTAACACATAACTTTCAAGGTTCCCATGGAGGTGCTGTCCAAGTCAGCTGGAAAGAGGGAAAGTGCAAGGAAGGGTTTGTACAGAAGGTTTTTATGATCTAGCTCTTGAAGTGGAACACATTATTTCCACCCATGTTTTGTTGGCACCTAGCTGCAAGGGAGTCTCTGAGTATAGTCTACCTGTGCCCAGGGAGATGAGGAGACCATCAAGTTGGGAGAAGAGTCCCAGTACCAACAGTGAGTTCTTCTGCCTTCATGATCAATTACAGACCACTCTATCTGGCTCTACAACGACTACTGCCCTTGAACCTCATGGTATAGCCCAACACAAATCTTTTCTTCTTTTTGACCCAGTCTCCTTGCTGCCAAAAATGTGCCATGTTCACAGACATGTTCACAGACATGTTCCTCCTTACCACACTCTCCACACATTTGCTTCAGATTCACATTCAACTAATACTTATGAGCCTACCATGTGCACTTTTACAATTGCATTTACAACAACCCTATGATATAAATATGTATATATTTATATTTTCCAAGGAGTCTGAACTTAGAAAGGTGAAGTCATTTACTCACAGTCACAGTTTGCCCACTACTCAACTCTTTCTTCCCATATAATTGAGAGTCTTTACCAAACCAGTTGGTATTAAATCTTTCCTGATTTTATAAAAACATGTCTTTCTTCCCCTAAAAAAATGGAATTAAAGCTTCTAGGTCAAGCATGGGGACTTTATATGTTTTTCAGATCCCTTGAAGCTTCTTACACAGGGTAGGGAACATCAGGATTACTTGAACTCGAAGTTAACAAACTCTTATTGATAAATTTACTAACTGCTATAACTTAGGTGTTAGCCTTTATTCAGGCCAAACCCAATTCTTCAGACCCTAAGTTATGTACAATCTTTTTTCTTTTTCTTCCCCTTGGTATAAGTTGAAAGAAATGCTGTCTTTTGAGGAAGTGTATGTGTGCTTTGCCTGAAGCTTTTCCACCCCCACTCCTCCAGTCTTCCCATTACATGGTACATTAGTTTTGCTCTTGAAAAATGAAGCTTAAACAGAAATTCCCAGCTGCGATTTTTCTTCTTCAGCTTCCCGTATTTGACATGAGGTGTGTAGACTGGAAATGCTAGATCCTTGACTGACGAAAGGTACTTGCAGTCTCCCCTTTGTGATCCTTTTAGTCGCTGAAAGATTCCATGTCCTCAGAGCCAAAGGCTCAAGAAAGAAAACCAACTGGGTCTCAGATGGAAATTATCCCAAGTGGCTGGTCAAGAGCAAAGAAATGGCAGTGGTGAGTTTTACTGCTTTTGTTATTCTTCCCTCCTCTCCTGAGATTTTTATTATGATTATTTAAAAATACTTATAATAAAATAAACAGTTACAAATGTTAGGGATATTGTGTTGCACTGGGGTTCTCTTTGGCTCCACTCTCCTCACAGCTGCAAGTGTTGCCTCCTACATGTTATTAATTTAGAGGTAATCAGGTTTGCATTTGCAGCTGTGCAGCATATGTTTTACTAAAACAGTCATGGCCACGGGCACCAGAACAATTAAGACTGGAAAAAATGCCAGCATTTCTTCCCTCCTCTGATGAACTGATAATGTTTTTCTTTCAGTTCTTGGTTTTGTGTGGTTTTATTATGAAAGAGAGTATACAGCAAACATTTTGGGGGGGACCTACTCTGTATCTGAGTTAGTTTTTTTTTTTAATGTTATTGCTTTTAGATATACCATCTTGGTATTAAAAATGGTTCTAATTTTATTAGCGGAGAGAGAGGCTAAGGCCCGACATGCTTCATCATAGGAGACAATAGTACGGAGTCAGACCCAGTAGGATACATATAATACTATAATTGGATTGCTATGTCAAGAAAAAAGCTGATGAGATATTACCAGTTGGAAGTTGCTATCTTTTTTTACAATTTCAACTGAATTCTAAATCGTTCTTAGGTTACTTTAATAGAAAAGCCCATATTATTATAATCTGATTTTGAACTCAAACACGAAAACTATGTTTACTTTTTAAAATAATCTTGTAGAATTTAACAAATTACAGATTTCTTTGAAGTAGGTTTTAACCGAGTTATGGTATACAGGTGATATATAAACCAAGAACAGGGCTTATATCTGTGGGAGCTAAAAAATTATTTTGCTACTACCTTCTAAGTTCTTCTAGCTGGGCTCATAATGAAGTTAATTAAAAAGATAGATTAACAGGAGAAAATGTCTAAAGTTCATTATATGAATGTATGTTCGAGGATGCCATATAAAAATGAGACACAAAACACAATGAGGGTTTTACGCCATTATGGACAAAGGAGAAAGAGGCCAGATTCCAAAGGAAATAGGCAATTTACAGGAAGTTAAGGAAGAATGAAACAAACATGGCAGACAAATTGTTGCTAGGCAACCCAGAAACAATGGGACGCAGGGAGTGATCTAGTTAACATGCCCCTTATTGGAGCCTTTTTATCCACTCTACTTTAGGCAGGAAAGGGTGAGGGTCAAAGGTTCTTTCCGAGTCTTTCACCTCTTCATAACCAGCTTAAAAATCAATATTCCAAAATGCAGTTTTAGGGTGGCAAATCTTTGGTCCCCTTCGCATACAAGAAAGTCCTGAACTGTAGAATGTTCTCTTGGTGTCTCAGCATCCCTGTCTCTTTCTCCATTCAATGCAACCTGTTCACTTTCTTGCATTAATTAAGAGTATTAATATAAATAAAATTCACTCAAAGAGTACCTAGCTAAATTAACTCCTCTATGAAACTGTGCTTATTCAGTAAATATGCGATTTCAGGTTTTTTTTTTTTCCTATTTTTTTATTAGCTTATGTTAGCTTTCTGAACATTAGTGAGCATGCTGACATACTAAAAGTTAATCTAACTCAGCAGCTGGCAAACTACAGCCCTAGATCGAATTCTGCTGCCACCTGCCCACTCATTTACTTGCTTCCTGTGGCTGCTTCTGCATTACCATGGCAGAATCCAATAGGTGCAGAGTTGAATAGTTGTGACAGACTGTGCTGGTCTAGCTTCACAGGCATGCAACTTGTGTAGTCGTACAGGGTCCTGGGCCTAGAAGGGTCCTGTGCTTAATTTAGTACTCTGCTGTAATCATCTTGAAGTTATTAATAATTTTGAAGAAGGGACCCTGCAACTCATGTAGGTAGTCCAGGTGATAGAGCTGTATGGCCTACGAAGTCTAAAATATTTACTGCCTGACTTTTTACAGAAAAGTTTTGCTGATCCTTGATTTAGCTGATCTTCTGTTTTCTTATATTTATAATTATTTAAATCAATGATTTAAACCAATTACCTGGAGAACATGTTTAAAATGTAAATATTTGGGCTCATACTCATTCTTGTATTAACAGAGGTCTCTTGTGTGGCCCAGGTATCTATATTTTTAAGAAGATGTGGCTGCTCCTTGCCATATATGGAGAAAACCTGGTGGGCCTTTCTCATCTTGTGTTTGGGCTGTTTCATTAGATACAGCTTTAATGATTCATCTTTCACTAGCCTCTCCCTTTTCTAATCCATTTTTTATACCGTGGTCAGGTTAATCTCTCCAAACACTGATTTTGACCTCTTACCTCCCTGCTCAAGATCTTTTAATAGTTACCCGATCACTGCAGAATAGAGACTCATCTGTTTGTCATGCAAAAGCTTCCAACACTGGCTTCCACAAAGTCCCTTTCTAAATGTTTCTCACCCCAGTCTGGAACAGAGGCAGCAAGTGACAGAGTCAAAGGCATACTCCTGTTTTCACATCTGGATTTTGCCACTTGCTAACTGCTTACCCTCCTATGAGCCTCAAAATATTCACCTTGAAAAATTGAGACACTGAGAGGGACGCAACAACATTTCTTTAAGAAGCTTGCTCCAAATGTATAAGCTCATTCTAATCATGAGAAAACATCAGACGAAACCAGATCAAGGAACATTCTACAAAATAACTGACAAGTACTCTCCAAATTGTCAAGGTCATGAAAGGCAGGGAAGACTGAACAGAAGTGGCAGGAGACCAAGGAGACATGACACTGAAATGCAAGGTGGAATCCCGAGTTGATCCTGGACCAGAAAGATGATATTAGTAGAAAAATCGGTGAAATTTGAATAAGGTTTGTTTTTCCTCGTTATTAATATTGCACCAATGTTAGTTTCCTGTCTTTGATAATTTAACTGTGGTTACATCAGATGTTAACATTAGGGGAAGCAGAGTGAGAGGGATATAAGGAAATTCTCTGTACTATTTTTGTGACTTTTATCTAAGTCGAAATTAATTCAAAAAATTTTTTTAAATTGAAATAATAATATCTACATTACAGGGTTGTAAGAAATGATAAAATAATAGCTAATATTCTGAGGGCATTTATTAGGGGCCAGCCACAGGGAACTTTACATGCATTCAATCATGACAACCCTAATGTGGTGGGTAATACTTTTCTCAGGTACAGTATCTGGCACTGAGTATGAGCTCCCTGAGTCCCAGCAAACTCTTTTCTATTCACTACTTTCCAAATATGTTCACTTTTAGAGTTTTTATAAAGCCCATTGGAGCTCCAATAGCTGCTCTGGGCTTCTGGAACTCCTATTGTCTACAATACTCAGTACTAATTTTGCACGACTTGGTATTATTAATTTTCATTCAATGTCTTGTTATCCAGCTAGAAATGAACTCTTGAAAGCAGAGGATTTGGATACCTCACAGTGCCTCACACTGGGAATCTCGTATATCACACACGGCTTTCACCAGCAATCTTGGTCATCTCATGGTGCCTCTCACCCAGAATTTCCCAAGCACCTCACCATCCTCAGATCTCTAAGAGTTGCAACTCTTGGCTGGGCCTGGACATGATTTCTGGCCTTACCAGAGTCGGAGACATTGGTCCCTAGTGTAGGAGGGAATATTAGCAATTGGCTTCTTGGATGATTTCCTAGAAAAGCACACATTGTGTTCTAACTTCAAGAAATTCAGCCATCATCCTTTTTTTAACTGTTAAAAAACACATAGCATAAAATTACCATCTTAACCATTTTTATAAGTATACCATTCAGTAGTGTTAAGTATATTCACATTCTTATGAAGTAGACCACATCATACATTTTTTAACCTCAAAACTTACTTTAACTATCCAGAATTTTTGAAAAATTTATTACTTAACAATAAGGGAACAAACAATAAAATTGTCCGGTAAAAAAATGGGCTAAAGATTTAGACTATTTCACCAATGAAGATATATAGATGACATGAAAAGATATTCAACATCATTAGTTACTAGGGAAGTAAAAATTAAAACCACAACGAGACATCTTTTAGAATGGCTTTTAAAAAAAACCACTGAAAATACTGACTGCTGACAAGAATGTGAGTTAATGGAACTCTCATACATAGTTTGTGGAAAAGCAAAAACAGACAACTGTTTTGAAAACTGGTTGGCAGTTTCTTATAAATTATTCTATACTTACCATATAATCCAGCAATCCCACTCCTAAATATTTACACAAGAGAAATGATGACATACGTCTACACATAAACCTACATATGAATGTTTACTAACCAGTTTTACTCATAATCAGCCCAAACTGGAGACAACCCAAGTGTCTGTCCACGGATGAATACACGGACAAATTGTAGTACATCCATAGAAGAAAGGCTGGACTATTGATTCACACAACACCATAACATTATCTCGGAAGTGTTATGCTGACAGAAGGCAGACTCAAAATCTACATTTTATGATTCCTTTAATATAACATATGGGAAAAGCAAACCTATAGGGACAGGCTGGGGTTAGGGAGAGGATTACCTATTATTTTGCAGTGAAATATTCTGCAGTTTGATTGTGATGATGGTTACACAACTCATTATAATTGTTTGAATTCATAGAACTGTATAACTAAATGAAGTCAATTTTTACTGTATGCCAATTATAGTTCAATTGACCTACCTTTAAAAATACTTTAGTTTTTTAATACTTGAGATAGTTGGCCACTTAATTTATGGTGTTGCTGTTGGAAATAGCCAAATTAGACAGGAGAAACTCACATGCAGGTAGACCTGAATTCGCCTTAGGCGGTTCCAGCTAATTCTTATTTTCCTGGTGACCCAAGTTGGCTTGACATTTGTCTCAAACAATACAGACTTGGTTTAGGTGATAAATCATATAGTTATGTAAGGATTAGGTGATGTTCTCATAGTACTTCAGACAAATCATTGAGATACAGGCCACTAAGCAGAATTTTCAAAGGAATTAGGCCAGTGCTAACTTTTCTTCCAAGGAAAAGTATGTTAGAGCACATTCTCAGTGCCCCTCAGTTTAGTCTGCCTGATAAAATATGTGGCACAGACTTGGGGTCTAGTAGATTGAGAATTAAATACCAGGATAGCTCCTAAGTAAGCAGGATGGTATTTAATATAAATTAACCTCACCTGTAAAATAGGTATCATGATACCTGTCTTTCAGAGGTATTGTAAAAAAGTGACTTGTCAAACTGCCAAGTACAAATTCAGTGTTCAATAGTTGCTATGATCACTGTTGTCACTTGTCATTGCCATTGTTGTCATCATTATCATTCCCTGTGAGTAAAGAGAACTTTTCCATTTATGATAGGCTGCTTCTCCACACTGAGGGGAAATAGATTATGCCACAGCAGTGTACACACTTTCTATTCTCTTACGTCATATGCGCTTTGGCCTTCGTGGCCTCTTTTCTTGCCCACAAATGGCAGGAGTTTTTTGCTGAAAACTCGTTCTCACTTACAACTAGGTCCTTCCCTGAAGAATTATTGGTAGCACCTTCAAGTGTCTCTATTCTCCCTGGCTGTCCATTTGCTGGTTGCTTGTTTTCTGATGATTTCGAGACAGGTTAAAATCTATTTAAATAATTTTAGGAATGCAGCACACCCAGGGTGTAAGACAGCAAGAACCACACTTCACCTGCACCCTTGCTTTGTCACTCTGAGTGTGGTCAGATCACCAGATAGTTGAATTAGTGAGTCAGGATATTTGAAGAAAGTGTGAAATTCAAGTATGAGTCATCGGAACTTATGGAGTAAGAGATTGTTGTGTAATGTTTTACTGAGAACCCATAATATGAGCCACTGTAAACCTCAGGCAATTAAACTGTCACACAAGTATTTCTTCTGGGCCAACAAAGGAGTGCTATATGAAGGTATATATAGAAAAAAAGAATAATAGGAAACATAAGATCCAGAATCTACTTTGAAGGAGTTTATATACCATAGCTTGGAAGATAAAATGAAAACACACAAATAATAATATAGGATGGAATTAAGTACTACATGTAATGGAAATCCCTAAAATAATAATAATAATAGTAATAAAATAATAATAATTCTTTTAAAAGACATGAGTTAAAGGAGAGATTAATATAAGTGAGAAGTGGGTAGGATAGGTATTTAAAGCTTCCTTTATATGACTTTAGTGTTTTTTACCTGTGATTTAAAAAATTAATTTCTGTCACCAAGTGGGATTTCAGTAACATCCTAGTCCTGTACCAAAGCTGAGTGAGAAGCAGTCAATGTGGCTAGAATTGAAAACTAAATTTAATTTGTTATTAGCAGAGGCAAAATTAATCAGAGTGGGAGATAGCTGAGGTAGGGAAATAGAACACTCCAAATTTTCAAAAGGTCTTTTCATGAACTTTTAATAGCAAGCTGCTATGGAAACTTCTGATTTTTAAAATTTGTTTTAATAAATCATGGGAATTCTACTTTGCTGTGAGAGAGGTGAGAAGCAGAGGTTTTTAAGAGGACACTTCAAAGGGCAAATGAGTCTTTTTCTTAGATAGTTTGTCTCAGATAAAGTTGCTTTCTGCTAAAAAAAAAAAAAAAAGCAAAGACCAAAGAAAACTGCCTGCAAGGGTGTTTGATGCTAACACACCCTGAGACCCTTCAGCACTGAAGTTGTAAGTTGTATTTGTTCTTCCTATGAAAGAGCTAAAATTCTGAGAAAGATTAGTGCCCAAGTTTTCTTTTTCATTCTCTCTCTCTCTCTCTCTCTCTCTCTCTTTCTGTCTCTCTCCCATCTTTTGGTGAAAAAAGAACAAAATTAAAAAGTGATTAAAATCAGTATGATGTCAATGAGTGTAGTCCTGTATTTCTATTTCTCTGTATTTTGCTATAATTTAACATATATGCATATGCTGGTGGGAATGTAAAATGGTGCAGCCACTCTGGAAATCAGTATGGTGGTTTCTTAAAAAGATGAAACATAGAAGTATTATATGATCCAGCAATTCCACTTCTGAGTGTATACACAAAAGAAATGAAATATTTGTATATATTTATAGCAATTTCATTCATAAGAGCCAAGAAGTGGAAATAAACTAAATGTCCGTTGATAGATGAATGAATAAATAAAATGTGGTTTATCCACAGTGGAATATTATTCAGCCTTAAGAAGGAAACTCTGATAATGCTACAACATGAATGAAACTCGAGGACATTAAGCTAAGTAAAATAGGTCAGATGCAAGAGGACAAATAATGTATGATTCCACTTCTATGAGGTACCAAGAGTAGTCGAGTTCATAGAGACAGAAAGTAGAATGGGAGGAATGGAGAATTATTGTTTAATGAGTACAAATTTGAATTTGGGAAGATGAGAAAGTTCTGGAGATGGATGGCAGTGATGGTTGCACGAAAATGTGGTTGTATTTAATGCCACTGAACTACACACTTAGGAATGGTTAAAGTGGTAAGTTTTCTGTTATGTATATCTTATCACAATAAACTGCCCCCAGACATTTCACATAAAAAATACGTGCATATGGAATTAGTTTTTTCCCTTGAATAAATAGATCCTATTATAAAGTATAGTTGAAATGAAAAAGTGGTTCTTCTGATTCGGTTAAGCATTTCTAACTAAGTAGATTACAATGTCAAGTTAGGGAATGGTTACTAGGATGGAGGATAAAGAAGTCTTTGGAATTTTAGCCTTGCTAACCCAGACCTAGATGTGATAAGGTATAAAGTGCAGTACCTTCATCGATATTTATTTATGGCCTCTTTTGTGGATTGAAGGTATTCCACGTATGTGGAAAACAATTGGCAAAGGCATGCAGGCAGGAATAAGTATGTGGTGGTGATGAGAGGTGGGTAAAGGGGTTGAGTGAGGAGCCTTAAAGAAGCCATCCTGATTGGAGGGAAGATTATATAAAAACAAGTGCTAGTGGGACAAAATGGTGGGTTGTGCGAGGTCAGACTGCGGAGGGAGTTCAGGTTCGGTGAACAAGTAATAGGCATTCATGGCAGATTCTTATTCTGGTTTCATGTACATTGCATGTATCAACATAGAAATCCTCTCCAATGGTAAGACGGTGTTCTTCAGAAAAGAAAACATGTCCAACCTTCAGAATTCTTCATCCCTTTTGTAAGTGCTCTGCTATGTGCAAGATTCTTTAAAAATTACAGCTTCATGTGCAGAAAAATGAAGCCACTGCAAAGCAGGCAATGTATATTTGCACAGCCCACAATGACAACACTTCGGTGATCTTAGTGAATGACAAAACTGGTAATTAGGTTCTTGAAATCCATTCCTGTGACAAATGCCACACCATTTCTAGTTATCTGATTTGCTTTCCTTAATGGCTGAGGTGAAGGTCACGATGTATTGACTTGTGGCATAAGTATAAATGTTTCCTTCACTTTTTTCTTTTGACATCATCCACTAGCTAGAGAACATGGAGACTTTGTGTTTGATTTGGAGGAGGCAATGTGTTTACCAATGGCTGAAGGGTGATTAAGAAATAATGTAACTTCAAAGAGTCTATGGAGAGAGGCCTAGATAAAGATTGCCTGGGTCTCTTCTGGATATTAAGGGAAGTTGACTTAGGTTAAATTTGAACAAGAATGAGCTTAAGTGTCTCAGGTGTTGTAAAAACATTGTCCACAATGGAAGTCCCTTGCACTGTTTAAGAGGCCGAATCTGTTGTCAGGATCTTGTAATACAATTGCAAATCCTACTTTTTGAAAAATGCTTGCTTCTATTTCACAGGTGTTTCTGAAGCATTTTTCAAATACTGTTGTTCATAAAGGTAGAGTGATCCATTCGAGTGTGATCAACAAATATTACTAACAAAAGGAAAGAAGGTACTAAAACAACTGTCTACACAGATAGGTCATATGGTAAAGAAAACTGCTATTATTTTTCAAGGGTCACTAAGATCCAGGCCAATCAGATTCCTTCTTTGTGGCTAATGAAAAGCTAACATGAATTATGATAGTACAGAAAGGGGCCAAACTACAGTTTCCATTTCTAGCAAAGCCACACAAAAAATTTAAAGGATAGAAGATGATCAGCATGTGTCATTTGTCATGAAGCCCAGCTTTCTGTTTAGCACAGCTAAGGGTGCTTTGCCAAAAAGTAAAGATCAGAAAGGAAAATATTCACTTTCGTTTCCAGGCTATTGTGTTGATGTAGACCTGTCTTCTCTAAAATGGCAGCAACTTGAAATGTGGCTAGTCTGCATTGAGATGTGCTATGAATATAAAATACACACCGGATTCTGCATTTTTATTGCACTAAATATGTAGAATATGTTATTGGTGATTTCCTATTGATGAAATGATAACATTTTGGCTATGTTGAGTTAAAGCTAAATAATTAAAATTAACTTCACCTGTTCCTGTTTACTTTTAAATAGCTAGTAGAAAATTTAAATTACGTAAATGGCTGACTCTGTCGTCAGAATCTTGTAATAAAATTGCAATTCTCAGTATTTGAAAAAAGCTTGCTCTTGTTTCAGAGGTGTTTCTGAAGCATAAGTGGCTTGCACTATATTTCTATTTGATAACACTGGTGTAGATGGTACCACACTGATTTTAAGCACACATTTTTTCATTGATGTATTTCATTCTGCCTAGCATAGACATAATAATTTGAAACTTGATTAAAAAATAAGAATCAGGCTTTTTAACTTCTAAATTATTATATTAAAAATAAACCGTTTTATCTTTAAAAAATACCCAATGTGGTTATCTTTCACACAATTTCTTTTGCATTTGTTTAATGATATTTTTCACTGTGCTATCATAATGATAACTTTCCATTCTTTGGAAGAATTAGATGAGATGATTAAATCCCCTTCTGAGCATTTAAAAGGGGGGAACAGTCAAAGAAAGCTGATTTGAATACAGGGAATAAACAGTAATTAAACTGTAAATGTTGATTTTCTTTTGAAGTCCATTGGCGTGTTTGGTGTGAATAAAGAGCACATTGTCAGTTATTTTTTCTGCTGCCACAGTTATGGCACGTGAGAATCATTGAAAGTCTACTTTAAGTCGGGGAGTTTCCCAGGCTGCTGAACTGAAACTTCCTTTGTTTATATTAAAGCACGGATACTTTTTTCTCATACAGTATACATTGATTTTAGATAAAATCAGAGGTTTTTTTTTTTTTCCTCC
>NW_024350319.1:24346581-24382989 GCF_902729225.1 Pteropus medius | reverse complement strand
CAGAAGCACGAAGACCGTTTAGGAAGCTCTTGCAAAAATCCAGGTGAGAGATAATGGAGGTGGTGAAAAGTGGCGAGAATCTGGGTAAGCCAATAGCATTTGTTGATGGACTTCATGTGGGGTGCAAGCAACAGAGAATGGACTGAAGAAGGATGATGCAACCATTTAATGAAAGGAAGAGCTGGAGTTTTTTGGAGTTGGGGAGGGTAGGATCACGAGTTCACTCTGTGTTCAGAGAGGTCTATCAGGTATCCAAGTGGCAATATCAAGTCGGCTGTTAGAGATGTCTTTTCAAATAGCAAAACCTGGAATTGCATCTTTATGCCCAAGTGAAAAAGGGGAATGAAAGCCAGAGTGAGAAGTGGGTGAGAAGCCTGTTTAGAGGAAGGGGATGTTCATAGTCCTGTTTGGGGGACTCTTTTGGGGGATTGTGATCATCTCAGGGAGCTGATAACTAGGGGCAGCTGCCAGTGTGTGGCAATCTTTTGAATCCCAGGGGAAGATAAGCTATCAGAACCCTCAGATGACAGATGGAAGAGCTGAACTGGATGTCACGTCTCCACTCTTCCAGCTGCTAAGACCTAGCTGAGTCATTGAATGCCACCACCTCAGTTACCCTCCTTCAGTCTTCTGTAGTTTGCACAGTTAACCCTTTCTTGCCACTTCCCCTCAGAGAACAGAGTAGCTGTGAAACAAATATATGGGAGTTACCCTCTCTACAGATTACCTCAGAAGAAAAAAAAATCTCTATTGGAGGGGTAAAACAAATTTTTATTATTATGCTTATTGTTGCTACAGTCTTTAGTCCAACGTTGTGATATGAACGAGGCTTTTGCCATCTAAAGCTCGGGCAGCACACCCTCTTGCCCCTGCCCAGTCTCCAGGGGCTGTCTCCTGGCTTCAGGGTCTCAAGGACACTCTTGATTCTTCCTTCCAGAGCTGAGGCGGCCAGCAGATGTTATCATTTCATCTCTCCCACCCACTAAAACTTGGCTCCTCCTCAAGGCACTTTCACATTTTCCCACAGTTTCCTTCTTGAAGTTGTTTTCCTGTTAGCTTCTGTGTTTTCTCCTCCTATTCTCTGTAGATTCTGTGAGAACTTGGCAATTTTCTCTTTGGCTTGTTTCGTTACTTATTACCTTCCTTCCTCCTCCCCCATTTTCTTTCTTATGGCTTATTATATACTGAGCTTTGGTTTGCGTTTTTCTTCTATCTAACTCTGATCAATAAGGCTCAGAATGGAGTTTTGTTTTGTTTTAACCTTCATTATGTTACTTATGGGTTTCTCAGTGTCATTCAGATATCAATTATACATCCCCAATAATGAAACTCGATGTGGGCAAGTTTTGGTGAGTCTTAGCATGCCAAGTCCATGATAAGACTGCCAGCTGGGTTAAGATATATAACAATTGCCATTAATATTTTTTGTTTCAAGATTATCAAACTCCACTTGAAAGTTTCCCAGCGGTTTTATTTTGGAAAGAAGTTATTTGATCCAGAGATCTGGGCATAAAGAGCCACATGGTTCAAGTCACTTGGTTTAAGTTGTTTAATAACTGGGTTCACTGGAACTCAGACTCCAGTTCCACATGGAACCCAGGCTGTCTTTGCCTGGCCCTCTCCTTCTGCCAAATTAGCTGGGTTTAAATCCAAAAGCCTTTTTCTTTGATGCCAGTTATTGTTGATATCTTGGCAAATTCCCACTCTGCTGCTCAGTTAAGGGTGTTCTCTGTCTTTATCCACTTGTGTATCGAATAGGTTTTCCCTTTTGGGTCCATGGGAAATGTAATGGAAAGAGGTGCCTCGATATCATTACATGGATGGGTCCTAAACAGACCTTTCTTATAGCAAAATCTGCTTTGCAGCCAGTATTTTTGTAGGGAGTCTTTATTGTGTTGCTGGTCTTATTTTGTGTAGGCCATTCTATCTTTGGCATCTACAGCTTTCAAATTGGTTGATTGAAAAAAATGCAATGTGAATTTCTTTTTTTTCCTGTTTTACTTTTTTTTTCTTTTTGGTCAGTTGCCACGTATTGAGCTCTTATTCTGTGCCAGGCACTCTGCTAGTGCTTTATTTAGAAGATGCATTCCGTTCTCCCAACCCATTTTACAGATGGAGACTGATCCTCAGAGAGATTAAATAATTTACCCAGATTAGAGCTGCAAAGCATGGGAAACCAGGTTTGAATCACATTTGTCTGATTCGAAAACATGTGTTTTTAAGGATAAAACTTCCAAATACAATATGGGATTTAAACTAAATCAGCGGGAGAGAATTAAGACAATTCCTTTCCCCTCTCTCAAAAATTTTAGTTTCCCTAGAAACTTTCCAACTACTGTGATACTCATTTGAAATCTAAAAGTTGGGTTGTCTTTGCAATATCCTTTCTCCATACCCAGAGTCTGAACCCTGATTAGCCAAAAGGAAACCTGAATCTCTAAACTGTTAAGTTTTTAAAAACGTTGTTTTGTACATACTGAGGTCCTGAATCAGAAACCAACTCTATTGTATGTCAGCAATAGATTAAATAGCTACTAAGTGACAAGCTATAGGAACACACTCTCATTAAAACAGACTGTCTAATTCTTCTGCAATGGTTATAATCCTAATGCATATGACAGATGCTCAGTACATTGTCAATAGGTTAGCTCAGGTTGAAAATGGAGAGGGAAGATGAGCAAGTGATTTGTCTTATCTTTACTTTTGTTCCCAGCAGAAGGTCAGAAGAGGAATTTTAAATGAGAAGCTGAACTCAATTGGCCTCGTTCAAGGTGTGCTTGATGAGGTGTTTCTGATGGGACTTTTATTGGTCAAGCTTGAAAGATCATCTTTGCAGAAAGGTCAAAGTCCTCATTATCAAGGAAAAGGAAAATCAAGCTAGAAATTGCTAGGAATTCCGCAGCTAGGTTTCTTCCATTATCACTTCTTACACATAAGAAAGAAATAGGGAGAATTTACAGATGATAGATGGGATGTCTACATGGAAATAAGACTTTATTGTATTTCCCCTGTACTGCCCGCTATGATTGCCTACCTGAATGTGAGGAAAAGGTGACCAAAATAAATGGGGCAACAAATATAATTCACTTGTTTCTTCTCCTGCTTCCAGCACCCTAAGGCCCATGGCGTGGTGGTAAAGACCGCAGATTCTGGAGCTAACCGCTCTGGGCTTGAAACCTGGTTCCTTCACATATTGGATTGACTTTAGGCAAGTGTTACAATCTCTCTAACCTGTGGAATCCCATCTATAAAGTCAGGATGAAAATAGTACTTATGTAATACAGTTACTATGAAGATGAAAAGGATTAATGTCTGTAAAACATTTAGCAGAATACCTGGCATATGGTAAGTATTGAATAGATGATAGCTGTTTTTAAAAATTATTATTATTGCAGAAAAGATCTAGTTTATTAGTTGAAAATGCTGGTAGAAATGAAGATGGAAGTTCATAAAGGGAGTGGGAAGATAATATTAGGACTCCCTGATACCCATTGTATGTAAATCATTTAACAGTGTGCAAAGGATCGTACTAATTCTCGGCTGTGAGAGAAGACTGAATCACTTCCATTTCCATCATAAATGCTGAGGGCAATAATAGGGTGTGGACCAACAAGTCCTGCCTGTCTACCTGGAATTGACTAATTTCCTTTCTCTAATTTAGTAAAGCAGGATGATGTTAGAGTGGGTAAGAAGAGAGAATATGAAAGTGGCCAGAGTAGGAAGTACGGTGGAAAAGAGAGAAAAAGTTTTAAGGTCAGCTCTAAGCTGCCTTTTGGAGCTATGTCTTGAACATCATCTGATATCCAATATCCTATGACAAACACAGAACAGAGCTCTGAATTAAACTGTGCCTAATTCCCTCTTTCCTAGCTAGTAAGGACAAGGTTTCTCAGCCAAGTTCATCCTGAGGATAAAAGCCTGGGTAATGTTTTTTGAGGGATGGTATATTCTTTTATAATAATGTTTACAAGAAGCTCTAGACCCATATGAGAAAGAAATTGCATTAAAAAGCTCATCGGGGAGTGGAAGGAAATGCCTTTGAACTCTACTGCTCAGCAGGCAGTCACCTATTCCTGTGCTATTGTTGGGTGGTCAGAGGCTAAGAGCAATCTTACTTCCACTTACAGTCCCTGAATATATATTTTCAGTGATGTTGGCAACTGGAGATTTTCCTTCATGTCCTCTCTATGTTTTTGCTTTGTACTCTGTCATATTTTTGGATGAACTATATTTAGCTTTCAGATTAGCATTGCAAAGACATTCTGATTTTGTTTAAAACTGAAATCACAATGCAAAGTATTGGACTAGGGCTGCTGATAACTCTTCGGAGTTATTGTGTTAGGACTCCTTAACCAGTCATTGTAAACTCATTGCCCTTTCTGAATGCAGACATTGGGCTTCCATCTTCTTAAATGTAAATGATTCAATCAAACTCATTCAAACTTTCATGCTTGCATGAGTTTTGTTGACCTCCTCTAAGCAAGCCAGACAAATTCTCCAAACTCCACGTGTGAGGTGGAGATTCCAAGAGGCCTCAGGTCATCGCTCTCCTCTATGCTGCTGCCTCTACCCCACCCCAGTTAATGGTGGGAGGAGTTCAGATAACCACTTAAGACAACAGGCCGGTAGATACTACCATGTTGTCCTCGATGTCGATTCGACTGCTGAGTTTTCTGTATCACGATACCAGTGCTTATCCTCTATTCTCAGCCCCTGAGCTGCATTCTCCTCACCTAGTTCTCCTCTCCTCTGCTGATGGATTTACATCATTTTTATATACGTCTTGTCTGACTGCCCTGTCTCCAGCTCTGTTGAGACTGTCTGTGGGTGGTTTCCCTGTACAGGGATGACAAGGGCAAAGGTCAGAAGCTTCCATGATTCATTTCCTCTTTGCTGCACGCAGGCCGTGGATGGTTTTGTGGGTGAGTCACTCAGATGCCAAACACAGGAAGGATTTTCTTCATATAGAGGCCCCGAGGCTCCGCTATGTCCCGAATTGGAGGAACTGAGTTCTTAATATCTCCTTAAAATGTTTGTATTTTTTTCCTGATGATTTCATAAGCTCATTTGTATTCTCTTTCTTTGTGTTTGACGACTCTAATTTGTGAACGTTGCCTATGCCTTGGAGAACTTCCTGATATCTTGTGGAGCTCCACTGAATTCTGACTCTAGAATAATTGGACTCTTAAAAATATACCACAGTATTAAAACAATCTATACTGGATTATCATCTATACTAGAGTATTGACAGCAGTCTACTCCTGGCTTCCCAACAATCCACCCTTTTCATTTTCTCCCAGAAAATAGTCTATGAGAGGAACATGGACGTCAACTGAGAAAGACATTTAAATAACGAGAGCTAAGCTCTGCAGTAAAGTGTTTTCTCAATGAAGGGAGGGATGTTATTTTCTTTCTTTTTTTAACCCTTTAGAATTATGCAATAGAATATACAAACAGAAAATATAAATATATAGTATGATGAATAATCACAAAGCTAACATCCCTCAAGAAATGGAACACCACCAGCCCAGAAGCCCCTCCTATGTTTACCTTCTAGACCTCACCCCTTCCCTCCCTTCTAGAAGTAGCCACTCTCCTGGCTTTTATGGTAATCATTTCCTTGCCTTTCTGACCACTTATGTATGCTAGGTTATTATTTTCTAAAGCAATATCACTTCTATCTTCTGCCAGTGGCACTGTGTAATTCATTTAAGTAATGACCATGGGATGACATTGGGCTGGAGTTGTTTATGTGAACTGTTCTTTCCCCCACCCTAAAATTCCACAAAACTGTTTATCCATGTTTACTGTGTCATGAACTAATAATACTCCTGCTATGACACATGTTTAGAATAATGATAGTGAAGAGGTGAAATAAGCATGAAACTTTTGGTGGTCTCTACTCAGCATTCTGAGTTTCTTGAGCTGCAAGTTGTTAATTTTGCAATGGGAAGTAGGAACTCCCCTTGTCTCCTCATACCATCTTCCCTTTTTAATTTCCCTGAGAAGCAGTCCAGCAAGTTTTAAAATCTGCAGAGCATGGGAATGAAAAGGACCTATTTACTGGTCCTAGACTATCCTTTTTTTGCTTTCCACTGTAAGAACATGCATGCCATTTCGAATATTTCATCATACTCTTCATTGCAACTTCCCTCAAGGGTTCTTTGACCTTTTTTGGTCTGAGCTGATGAAAAAAAGATATAATGGGAATGGGGCTTAAAGACGCATTCTTAACCATTTTTACTTCCCTGTCTTCCTTTACTTCCTTGATTGGCTCAGGCAGGTTTGTGGATGAGGGGAAGGAAAACTAACATTTATTGCACCCCTAATTTGTGCCATGTGCTTTTGAGTCCATAATATTTTTAAATACCGACAACATTGTGATATAATTATTTATTGTCTCCATTTCGTCATGGAACCATGGAGTCGCAGAGAGGTTAAGTATCTATTCAAGATCATATAGAAATTGGCATGATCAGGGATTTAAAGGTCTGACTCCAAAGCCAAGTTCTCTTTCTTCTTCATCAATTTGCCTCTCATTTCATTTGCTTGGTGACCTTGTAACCAAGTAGTTGCAAAGTGTGTCCTTTGCAACTACTTTTTTAAGCACTTCCATTTCTATTAGACATAATGAAAGGTTCTTGGGTTTATTAGTAGTAATGGATTCAAAGGCTTAAACAGTTTTCCTCTTCAGAGCACTGGCTCTTAGCTTGGAAACCTATGGCTTCAGGTAGCTGCATCAGGGCTAGAAGTAGGGTGATCCATGTTTGAAGCTTGCATTTGGTCCAAGGCCACTTTCTGTGCCTCCTGACATCATAAATCTGGCCACCTCTGTGACCTGGTGCCCTTAGCCTGTAGTAGGCATTATAAGCTTATTGTGAAAGAATCTCAGTAGAAGATGGAAAAGACAACAAGGAGTGGGAATACCCCTGACACATCTACTATGCTCTACTGCTAATCACTGTAGAGTACAATTTGGTGAAATGCTCATCTATCCTGGACCACATCCAAGATGTGGTCACTAAAGCACCAGAAGGACTTTATGTTTTTGCCTTCAAGGAAGTTCTTCAGTGTGGTTCCCATGGCCAGTGTTTCCCCAGGAGAGAAGGGCAGGTTAAATGCTTGTGAGAAACAGTTTGGCTGGTCAAGGAGCAGGTGTTGGGAAAACAGACAAAGCAGGGATTTAATTTCGGAGCGTGTCTAGAGATGGTATTAATGGAGCCTGTTAAAGTTATTTTCAGAGGTGCTTATGAATTGTCCAAATCCACGTCCTTAACTTTGGGAAGGAGTAACATCTGAGTCACACTAAATGTAGAACTTGAATGAGGCTCAAAGCCTGTCACAGATACCAGGACCTTGGACCACTGGCTCTCATTCACCACATGAGCTTCAGTGCGCAGTGTTAAAAAGCATTTTCTTCAGAGAAGGAAGCTGGAGAGAGAGCAGCAGTGGCAGCCCCCACTTCAACACGTCTTTGGAACCTTCAACCTGTGTGCAATGAGGAACAATTTTTCATCCTCTCCCTGACCCAGGCTCTACTCTACCATGGCTCTGCAGTGACACATTGTTGTTATCCTCTTACAAAATTCTTTTTCCTCTTTTGTAATATGTATGCTGAATTTGTTCATTCTTGATTCATTCATTTAATCAACAAACATTTTTTGAGCTCACCCTAAGTGCCAGGCATTCATTGTCTTAGAGTCTAGTGATACACAATCGAATAGTACAGATGAATAGCACAATTGATTTCATGTTGTCATTTTTTCAATGAATTTTTAAAACCTAATTATGTAATTACAAATGCTATGAAAAAAAGTGCTTATGTTTGTATCGGTGGGAATGATAAAGAAAAGCCACGTGTAACACTCAGATGCAGGGAAATAATGAGGATTTTACTAAGAGATGGAGCATGAGCCTAACAAAAATAGCCACGTGTGTCATTTTCCTTGCTTTTTTCCTTGTTGTTTCCATATTGGCAGCAAATTCTTGGATCATGTTTTTGTGAATTAGTCCCTTCTCACAGTAATCGCAGGAACATTATTGATTTATTTCATGGCTTTGTGCTAGTATTTCCATATATCTTAGATAGTTTAGTATTATACAAAGTTAGAACTGGCCAGGATCTTCAACATTTATCCATGGATATTGAGTTCCAGATAGAGAAATAATCTGCCCTGAAATCAGTGGCTAGTTAGTAGCAGCTGGTCCTGTTCTGACTCCAAAATGGAATTCCTGCCTCATTTGTCTCTTCAACATCTGCTCTACAACTGAATGAACTTCACTATGCCATTGGCTCTCTCTATATCTGATCCACGTATTTATAATAGCTATAGTGACAATATGGCTAATATATATCGAGAGTCTACTGTATGCTATGCAGTGAACTGAGGGCTTTATATCTATGACATTATTAATCCTCACAACAACCTTGTGAGAACAACATTATAATTATTTTCATTTTATAGATGAGGAAACAGGCCAAGGTAGTGATTCCTTTACCAGCTTTAAAAAAGTAGACGATCTTGAACAGCAAAATAAATAATGATAACACTGGATTAAAACTCAGAATAAAATAAATATCCATGAGTCCATACTGATACCATTAAATAATTGAATAAATAAATAAATTGAGGAGAAGAAACAAATCTTCCACATAGAAAGATTCTGATTAATAAATATAGAGGAGATGAGGGAAATAAAAAATTACCATTAAAATACCACAGTAGTAATTATTGCAGGTATCAATGTGTGAAAGTTTAAGGATAGACACAATACATGCAGAGTCTCAAAGTATCTCCCTCAACATATTTATTAATTGGAAAATGATAAATAGTAATATTAATAGTAATCCAGCAGACACTACTGCAACTAAGCATCACCAGTAATGAGATATAATGGTGGCTTGTACCCCTAATAATGATGCGCCGAGAAGGGAACTTCACTTTTGTGGTACTCTTGTTAAAAGCACAACATTAGTTTCATTATGATAAAACATTAAACACAAATTAAGCAACATTCTACACATTACTTACCACTACTCTTCAAAAGTGACAAAGTCATGTAAATCAAGGAAAGGCTGAGGAACTGTTACAGTTTAGAAGAGACTGACTGACATGACAACTCAATGCAATGTGAAATCCTGGAAGAGAAAAAGGATATTAATGGAAAAACTGGTGAAAACTGAATAGGTTGCTCTCCGAGTTAAGGATAGCATTGCATCAATGTTTATTTCTATTTTGATATTTGTGTTATGGTTATGCATGATATTGACATTAGGGGAAGCTGGGTAAAGGATATATAGAAACTGTATTTTTGTAACTTTTTTAAAGTCTAAAATTATTTCAAAATTGAAAGTTAAGAAGTAAATTGTAGATTGCTAGGCCCCATCTCAGACTTAATTAGAATTTTTCAAGTCACACGTGGAGGAACTGGTAGGGCCAGGATTCGAACCCAGGTTTGCCTTATTCCAAAGCCCATGGTCTTCACCAGAGCAATTTGTCTAATAGAGATTTGAAGTTAATGGAAATTCAGATAGAAAATATCAATGCTATTTGAGATAAAAATGCTCAGTGCAAAATACTATATTTTTTATATCCTGTTCTTTTAAATATACAGCAACATATAGATTTAAAGACGAAATAGAACTGAAGACTAAATCATTCTTTCTGGCCTTAATTCTCAGATCATCTCCATTTGTTTTAAATAGGTAGCATAAATACTCCAACCAAATGCTGTACTGTATATGCAAGTTATAATGTCAAAGCTAGCTCCATATTCGGTAGGTAGGAACTCAAAACTATGATTGTAAATGTCGCTGTTGTAAAAGTATGGCCAAAGTTTAATGACATATATACATTTTGGACTGTATAATAAGAGCTAAACCAAAATTTAAATGTCATTATCCAAGTGTGGTAAAAGTCAAGGCCTGTTTTAATATGTCTTTTCTCATATTTGGCACAGCTCATGTTTCAGATTGCTTTAGGATCTGGCAAGTAGAAGTTCTCAGCGGGCTGGAGTTACCTACCCTTGAGGGGATTGGTTGGCAAAGAGATGTGTCAAGGAGGTTGTTAAAGGGCTTGAAGCTCAAATGTTCTTTCTTCTCTCTAACTTTTGTACCAGGCACTACATAGTCCCTAGAGTTTTAACACTGAATATGGCACAATCCCTGCCTTCAAGTAACTCCTGGTCTAGTTTGGGCAAAGGATCTATACATGATTTGAACTGGGGATTGGACAAGTAAGGGCCAAAGGAAGGAAAATATTGCTATTGGAACAGAAATGTCCATCACCGTATTTACACGTGAGCGCATTGGCATAATTTACCCAGATGTGATGGTTTTATTTTTGAACTTGAACTCCTCTCTTGCGAATAGTGGGCTTCTTCTCCTCCAAGAGTGGGGCTGTTGTCTAGAAGGAGAGAATGACATTTAGAGAGCTTTTTGTTCTGTATAACAAAATGGCAGGAATTGGGGACTGTTGCCTCAAAGGCAACTGGAAGCAAGCAGGAGTGTGGAAGCTGGTTATAGCTTATGCCCCAAGTTTCCCCAGATATGTCAGAGGAAGGAGAGTTTCGGAACGGCTGGGGCAGGTGGATACTCTGCCACGTATGGGAGTGGAGAAGTGGAATAATAACAATATAATGCAATAGAGTCATGTGCTGGTTGTGGGCTACAACAGGGCCTGAGATTCTATATTTTTAACATCTCAGTGATGCCATGTGAATCAGAATCTATCTCATAACAGGATCCCCAGGTGGTTCAGATGCACACGGAAGTTTGAAAAGCTCTGGTTGTAGAGAACACAGAAGGGAGCAACGAAGTCTGATTGTTACAGTGATCAGGGCCATCTTCCAGAGGAGGGAACACTAGACTTTAATATAACAAGTAGGCTTTCAATAGACAGAGAGAAAAGAGTCAGAGCCTGCGAGGTAATAGGTAGGAGGGTAGAATTATTCTCCTTGGAATTATTTCTTCGGCTGAGACATTGTAGTTTGAAAAGTGATGAAAATGTATGTGTAATCAGGAAATAGGAGAGTCGTTGGATTTCCAGGTTCATGTCTGATAGTAATCAGTTCAACAAACATTGGACACCAATTATTATCATTCAACACGTGTGTTTTCCAGGTATGTGCCGAAAGGAGAACAAAACAGGTGTGTCCTTTCCCTGAGTTCTGAACCCAGAGGAGCTCAGGTTAGAATCCTGGGAAAACCACATACCAACACAGGAAGTTCTTTATTCTCTCTATTCCTTGGTTTCCACAGTTGTACATGGGATCATAATGGTATCCACCTCCTGGGTTCATGGGAGGCTTACGTGAGTAATACATTTAAGCACAGAGAATAGAAACAGGAACATAGAGAAGTTTATTAGGTACTTTCTATAATTAGTAGCTAGTGTGGGTAGAGTAACTGAAAATTTTGGAATGGGTTAAGCATTTCTGAAGACCTTTCGAGATTCCCTGGATTACAAAATCACCTGTTTTTCCTGTTACCTGACCTCAGAGAATATTAAACAAGAGGGTAAATAATATTCACCACAGTACTTAGTTTTGAGTCCATACAAAGACTTTTCTCTTTAGCTGTTTCATCCTGGCTCATTCCTTGCTAACTGTGTGACCGTGAACTAGTGACTTAACACCCCAGTTCTCAGTTTCTTCATCTGTATAAGGACAATAATCATTGTACCAACACATAGGGTTGTTATAAGGATTAAATATACTACTATAAGTAAAGTGTTAATATAAAACAGTGCTTGGTCTATATTAAGCAGTTGATAAATCTTAGTTATAATCATCATCATCATCATCATCATCATCATCATCATCATCCTTCTTTTAATTATTTCCCTTAAAGAGCTATCTGAAAATTAAGCCCCATCTAGGGCATCACTCATATTTCAAGTCAAGGCTGTTTCTAACAGTAGTATCATATTCTTTATGCTCAAATCCTTGGCTGTTCACCTCTCTGGCTTGATGGGAACTTGACTTTGTTGGTTTTTCAGATCACGTAGAGCAGCGATCCCCAATGTTTTTGGCACCAGGGACTGGTGCTCCTATGGGAGTCTAATGCCTGATGATCTGAGGTGAGCTGTGGTGGTGAAGCTAGCACTGGGGAGTGGCTGCAAATACAGATGAAGTTTTGCTCTCACTGGCCTGCTGCTCACCTCCTGCTGTGCGGCTGGGTTGTTAACTGGCCACGGATGGGTTTCAGTCCATACCTGTCATGTGAGCAAAAAGAAAAATAGGGTGTACATCCTCAAAACAGTCTATCTGTTAAGAATTCCATTGCTATCACAACTCCTCAAACTCTTTCACACACATTCTCTCTCCAATTTGACATTCTTTTTTTGGACATTCTTTTTGAATGTCCAATGAATTTGGACATTCTTTTTGAATGTCCAATGAATTTGGACATTCTTTTTAAAGTTTACATTTTTTAGCTTTGACAATTTCTGTAAAGGAGACAGATAGACTAAGTGCATCTATAGAGCTGTGTCCCTACCCTTTAAAATATGGCAGCTGCTCTGAAACTGCCAATCAGCCAAATCTCTTATTTTTTGTGCTGCTAGGTTGTATATTTCATTGTTACCTTTGTCATTCCCTTTCATTGCTACACAATATACTATTTCACTCTGAGGAGAAAAGAGAACACCTGTTATAAATCTTTGAGGATTTTTGTTCTGTATTTTTCTGTAAAGCCAAACCAGAAACCCCCACTGGAAAAACCAGCTGCGTCTCATATTTAAACATAACTATAATGTGTCAAGGGAAAGAAAAAGTAACTTAGCCAATAAAAACAGTGCACAGGGAGCCAGAATCTGTTTTCAAGATTTATGAGCTGAAAGCAAGTCACACTTTAATGAATATTAAATGAAATCCATCCTATTAATGAAAAACAGGCTGTATTTCCTATGGACATTTATATGGAAAGCCTCTTTTCTGAAACTCGAGTTCTCTTCTCAAAATTATATTCATGTCAAAACATTACAATAAATCTTCTAAAAACTAGAATATATATGATGGTTTGGTACTATGGAAATTATATTTTGTTTTCTCTAGAATATGTCAGGTTTTTATCTACAGGGACATCTTATGAGTGAAGAGTAAGGAAAGAAAGCAGGGTCTTATATTTCTATTTACTTTACCCTTGGTTTGGGGGACTTGTGATTTGAAAATGAGGTTCGGATTTGGTATAGGGAGTTGGATGTGGGCAACGTCTGTCCCTGGTGTCTTCAGTACTTTTTTCCAGTGTTCTAAATTATCCTACAATCCTGGCTGCCACAAGGAACTCCACCCCTACTTCTCTACCACTCCCACCCCCAAATGTCACCAGAAAAAGATGACTCAGTGTAAATATAACCTTTTAGAAGAGCATTTGCATTTAAAATGTTCTTGCTAAGTGTAGAAGGAAAGGCTGGGGCATTTGGGGGCTTTTAGGGTATGTAAGGAATTATGAGTGTTTTGTCAGGGAGTCTTCTGTCTGAAGGGCACCTGTCATATATTCTCTATGCTCTTGGTGATGTGCAGTGCAGAGATCCCAGAGAAGGAGATTGCAGTTTCTAAAATCACATTATAACACTAATTCGGAGCCTATCTGTTTGGGTTGGGTGTGTATGGGAGATACAGATATAGACTCTCCTAGAAGAGAGGCAAAGCTGGCCCAACAAGGAAGTGAAGATCTGTTAGAAATGCCTTCAAGCAGGAGGGAACCCTGTGCTAGAAAAAAGAGTGCAGTCAACTGTGTGTGGAAGACGCTTAAAGACCTAAACTGCTAGTGCTGTATTCACATGGAGCAGAACTGGAATACAAGGTCTCACTCAGCCTTCTAGAGTGACACTTCCAGAATATAGTCTGAATTGTCCAGAACTGTGTAGAAACACTTCCTTTTGCTTGTGAAAGGTGATAATTTGGTGTATCAGGTTTCCAGATAAGCCAGGTTACACGTACTTTTCCAGGTTAGGGTATACTATACTATGCCAGGACATCACTTTGGTCTCTAAATGGGAAGCAATACATTTAGTGGTTAAGAAACAGGATTTGATGTCAGACTAAAGAAAGTCTCTCTAGGGCAGAAATGGCTTCCATCTTATTTGTTGATATACTAATATCATGCTCTGTTTCTGGCACAGAGTATATACTCAATACTATCAGTTGAATGTTGAGGAACTAAATAAATGAATATGTGAATGAATGAGCTAACTTGTTTGATATCCCAGAGCTGCTATATTTTAGACTTATGATCTTGGGCGGGCTACCTAAACTATCTGAGTCTCAGTTTTCTTATTGGCAAAATTGGAAAAATAATACTTTACAGTTGGAAGAAGTAAGACAATCTAATATATCTATAGCCCTTAGCACAATGCTTTAATACAGATAAGCTGTGGTAGCAGCAGTATTAACAGTAATAACTCCCATACTCACAGAAGGGGGTTGTTTTTCAATGGAGAAGGAGGTAAAATATTGGCATAGATTCTTGTGGCAGCCTCTGAGAAGACTGACAGAGGAGTCTTGTGCTGGAGTGGAGAGTCCAGACAGGAGGTATTTTAAGAGGTTTAGATGAAAGACTGCACATACTTTGCCCTTGGCCAAGAAGATAGAAATGGCTAGGGTTCGGTCTTAGAAATAGTGGGTTAGTTTGAATAGGAGATTGGCCTTTGGGAAGTGTCAGATATGTCTGGCCTTAAAACTCAGGCCATTTCTATCACACTGTACCACATATGCTATAAATAAATATATGCTTATTTCTATATAAAGAAAAGGGGAGTTATATCCGAGAATGCTGGTGTATGTGTGTATGTGTGTATGTGTGTTAAGGGCCTGGAAGGTCATGGAGACGAAGTCACGGGAGGAGGTGGTGGGAGAAAGGGAAAGGTGTGTGTTAATTAAAGTAACCTCTTGCTGCTTTTCCATTCTGGCTGGCGTGAGCCTTACCTGTGAGAAGCATGGCTGATAGGCTGACACGCTGGGTTTTCTAACACTTACATGAACTCATTTTTTTTTTTTTGAAAAAACGATGATGTTTGCCTCACATGATATTACACTTCTTTTGCAGCCAATTTCCATGGCCTTTACAATTTACAAAGCACTTGCTAAAAGGGAATACATAAAATGCACAAAGGGAAAGCCAATAGAGAAAGTTGATGCCATGAATGTATCTTATTAGTCATAGTAAACCAGGCATTGGGCAACGTATTTTACTTAATTATGTCTAATTTTTACAACCCCTCTCTTTATTTTATAGACGGGAAAACTGAGACTTAGAGAGGTTAAGTAATTTGGCTAGTATGTTATGAAGTCAGGGTTCAAACTCAGGTCTTCCTGAATTCCAAACAATGCTCTTTCCAGTACCCTGTAATGCATGTGCGTATTCAAAGCTAAACAAGCCTCTTACTCTCTGCCTTTGTCGTCTTCCCTCTACAGTTATCTTTCATGATGTGGATGGGCTAGCTCAGTGACACGGGTGAATATGTTGATGGAAAATAATTACTTGCTGTTCCAGGAACAATGGCTGTATTCTATTCAATAAGAGCAGTAAACATTGAGTCCTTAATATGTGCCAGGTACTCTGCTAAGAGTGTTACATTCATGATCTAATTTAATCCTCACGACAAGCCCATGAGCAAAGCCCTATGCATGCAGTGGGCTGAAATTACTACAAGCACATTCCCAACTCGCTGCCAGGCATCACCAGGGTGGGGCCCGACACACTCGCTTCTGGGCCAGATGTAGTAAGAAAATTACTCTGGGGACTCTGGTTACTCAGTTCACAGCATTCCCTGCCAGACCACACACCACTGGTGTAGGTCCTTTCTTCCCTTAGAAACAAGTGAGTTATAAGGGCAGATAAGGTTCAGTGCCAGTCAATGTGATCCATAAGCTGGGTGGGACAGAGTTTTTGTGGAACCACATTCCACCTTGTTACCTTCTTCCCTGCAATAGCAGTAAAAATATTAGTTAATATTTATTGAGCTGTCGCTAAGTTCCAGGCACTGTCCTCGTCATTGCACACGTATTTGCTCATTTAATCCTCAAAAACTACTCGCTGAGGGTGGAACTGAGACAGAAAAGTCAAAGAAGGCCATCTACCCAGTGTCTCACAGTGAGCAAATGTAAATGCTCTGGTTCAAACAAGGATGTCTGTTTTTAGAAGCCAAATGCCTAACAAGGTTTACAGCTGACAATCTTCACCAAACTGTGTGTTCTTTGAGGAGTATTGTGTTTTCATCACCTTCCTAACAATAGTAGGGACTTGGTGATTAAGGAGGACCACTGAAGCGATTGTTTTAGGTGATTGGTGAGCCCAGAGCATAATGTATGTGCTAAGTGCTTTTTCACCAACTTGGATTAAGGCCAGAGTTATTTTCCTTTTCTAGATCTGACCTCAATGTGCTCCCTTTGGTCAGTTGGCTTCAATTATGGTTGTTTCATGCTCACCTTTCCCAGCAGCGTTTTCTTCCTTAGCATTCTGCTCACATTTCACTTTTAACTAAGCTTCCCTGCTCAGACTTCTCGTCTGTGCGAATGAGGTTTGATATCCACAAAGGATATTTTCCTATCAAAATTCCATGCTTGCTGCTTTCCGAGGTGTTTAGATCAGAACCCCGCAGAGGAGGCATTGTTTTCTCAGAAAAGGACCGTGCTGGAGGCTCTTCATTCATCTCAGTGCCCCCCTCTCCTGCTCTGGTTGTGGTGTCCTTATCAGTTGATGTACTTCATTAGAGAGGTCTTGGGCTGGTTCTTAGGAGCTTCCTGTCCGCCAGCTGCTGTTGTGGGGATGGCAGGCACCAGGTGTGTCCAGCAAACATACCTGCCTCAGGGCCCAAGGCCTTTTGAAGTTCCGTAAGAATGTCACACTTCAAAGAAATCTACCTGCAGCTGTCACCTGGCTATCTAGAGGAGGCCAGAGAGTTAATATGCAACTACAAAACCCAGTCCTCCCACCTCCCACCAACACCTGGGCCGCTGAAGCACATATTCTTCTGATGCAGAGAATTTGAAAGCATTGTTCCTAATTTATCTCAGCATGAGCTCAGTGCCCTGTGTCTTTAGATAAAGATCCATTGTATATATCTGTGCAACAATAAAATAAGTAAATGAGCTGCATTTTTCTTTTCTGAATAGAAATTATTTAGTAATGAAGTATTTGCAATTACTATTAGCAGAAGTTTAATCATGAGACGAATTTGTGAAACAAGAGGCTTTGTACAGATGTGGCACCTTTTATCTGAGGATCGCAATGCATCGTATGCAAATTAATGAACTCACCTGTAGGCTTAGTATGCATGCAATTACTGTTTGAAATTTTCCTTGGGCATCCAGCACTCTGGGGCTGGGGTGGGAAACCAAAGTGTATTTATAAATTGCAGCAAGGTGAATGTAGATTAGACCTAAAAAAAGGACTTCCTGGTCATGATGTTATTAAATGCTGGCCTGAACTACTGTGGCAGTTTTTAAAGTCTTGCATGATGAGAACTTCCTGCTGCTTTGATGGAGCCCTTTTTACCACCAAACCAAACTATCATCCTCTTCCAGTAGAACAAGCTAATTCTTCAACTTAAGCACAAATAGTCAAGCATCAAAGGACAGAAAGAGAGGGTTGGAGTGGGTGACCTAGGAAAACCCAAATTCTGGGAGGCTCTCCCTTACGACTTTGGATTCTGCTAAGACCAGGGCAGCAAGAAAGTGTTGATGCCTCAGGAACATCATAAAGAACAAATTCTGTTTAGAGGAGACTTCGTTGCTACTCCTGTTACCAAATTCAGACTTCTGCACCCTTTCCCTTCTCCCTCACCTTATACATTCCAATAAAGACTATAGATTTTTTCTTGTTTTTGAAAAATACGATAGACAAATATCTATATACATGTTTTTAGGGGGGAGTTTCATTTCTAATTTCTGTCTAGTGCTAACAGATAAACCAGCCATGATGTCCTAATATTTCTCCCACACTTGGTTTACGTGAGCTTCATGTTTCTTCTCCCTCCTCCTTCTTGGGCAGGGGGAAAAAATTTTGGAACACAAAAGGCTCTTTGCAAACTGTCCATGATTATTCTAATGGTAGAAACTTATTCACCACTCACTCTCTGTTCCCCAATCTCCTTCCTCTCCCAGGCTTATTAGAACAGTCAGTAGTTTCCATAGCTTTGGTGCTAAACTTCGCAATTAGTTTTCTTCCACCCTTAGTATTTAGTGAGCCCCTGGACTCACGTCAGCTGCAGCAGCGTGAGTGAAAGGTCAGAGAGGTTGAAAACAAGAGTTTCTAGAATTTGGCTGCTTAGTTCAAAATCTGGCTTTACTACACACTAGCATGGGAGCTTGAGCAGGTTTTTAATCTCTCTGTCTCAGTTTCCTCATCTGTCAAATGGGGACAGTGATAATACCTACCTTATTGAAAAGTTGTGAGGATTAGCATGTAAAACACTTAATAAGCACATAGTAAGCACTTAAGAATGCTATGAAAACAACAATTTTTACTGTCAATTAATTGAACTTGAAAAACATAAGGATGAATTTTCTAGGGGAAGACTTATGTTATATCTCTTCCTAGATCTGGAGCATCTTCAATTACTAGGGTGTTTCTTCAATTAGTTGGATTTCATTAATGGTTCAAGAAATCAATTTAATTGGGTCTCAACTAACTTAAGAAAAAAGGGAAAATAGCAGCATACAGGCAGGTATTAAGAATAGTATTGTTTTATAAAACTTTTTGTTTCTGTTATACATGTATACTTATATGTTATATGTTTACTTACACATTCAGATATGTATATTTACATATATGTTCACAGAAAGTATACTGAATCACAATGTAAAATATCTTATTTCAATTGCAATAAAAAAATGAAAAATATAAGACTTAAAACATACAAACGAAAAAGAGTGCTTGTTGCAATCCCATGACTCCTCTGCATTGTGAGCTATGTACTGAGCTCTTTCAAAATGATTTGGTCTTTCAGAAGTGTGATCAGGAAAGTCATAAACTGAGGGAAGAATAAAGTCATTTAAATGACTTACAGGGCAAAGAGAACAAAAATGATTCCGTGCAAATTGTATGTAAATTATAAAAGCTCATTCTTTGCAAAGTAGGTACATGCAAAGTGTTAACATTGTTATTGTATTAGAAAAACACTTGGAAAGCATATGAATAGCTAATTCACAAAAGAAGTGAATAGCAAGCAAGCATATAAAAATATCTTCAGCCTCATTAGTAATAAAGGAAAGAAGTGAAATTCTTTTTTCATGTATCAAATTAACAATTTTGTTTTATAATAGTACCCCAAGTAGAAAAAGTTACAGAAAAGTATATACTTCTATGCAACACCAGTGAGAATAAAAATTGGTACAATTTTCTGAGGAAGCAATTTGGCGATTCGATTGCAAAAGTCAGAAAAATGTAGATATCCTTTGGGTTGACAATTTTACTTGAAAGAATTTATTCTAAGGCCATAATACAAATGAACAAACATTTAGCAATCAGATGTTCATTGCAGAATTGTTACAGTAAAAAAAAATCGCAAGATAAAACATCTGTTTAAAAAAAAGACAATTGATAAAATAAACATTGGTGCACTGATAGAATGGAATGAGTTAGTCGTTAAAAATGGTGCTGTGGTTGGTTTCAGGGGTAATTCCCCTTTGTCTGGGCCTAGTGCCCACAAGCAAATCCCACTTGGAAAGGAAACTTTCTTTGGGCACCAGGCTTCTCTTAAATTATTTAGACTTAGGCTTTAAGTTGTGTAACTGTGCCAAAGTACAGCAGATTGAATTTAGGCATAAGTGTTAAGTTGAACAAGAAGATGTGATTGGCTTTCAGTAGAATATAATGTTGAAGAAATTGCAGGTTACTTATGCATGGGCCAAGTAGCTCACGCCTGTCCTGCTTTGCTCCAGAAGAGCCTTGAGCACACCCGGCTAAGCTTTGGTCACCCTCCCGGGTAACCCAACGCAAGGTCCAGCATTCGGGACTGTGTGTTGTTGTTACACCCACTGATGGGACTGCCGTCCCTCCCCTAACTCAACCAGGTGAACCCAGGGCTCCAAATCAGGTACTGGCAGCTATCTGGATGCTGCCCACATACCTCCCTGATGTCAGCCGAGAGCTGTGGGAGTTTAGCACTTACTCTTTCCTGGCTAGCAACCCAGAGACAGGCACGGCTTAGGGATCCACTTACTCTTCCTTTTTTCCTCCTCTTATCTATTGAGTCTAGCTCATTGGTTAGAATTTTAAAAAATGTTTCTATTCCTACTTTTGAAATGAGGAAATTAGCCTTTAATCAGATTGCAACATAAGGAAAGATGGCTAACAATGTGGCAAGTAAAAAAAACAGCTATGACACAATATTATGTACATTATAGTTTTATTTGGGGGAAGATAATATGTATACATGGATTCATACACATTGAAAATAGATGGAAATAGGGAATATATATTCCATAAAGTTAACAGTATTTTTTTTTTCCTGATGGGAAAACTCAGGTGATTTCTCCTCTTAGTTTCTCTCCATTTTATAATTTTTCTCTAAAAAGCATATATTACTTTAATAAGAAAGGTAAAAGAACCTTTTTGCCATCGTTGTCTTGTTCACCATGGCCTGAGTCCTAGAATGATATCTAGTATATAGCAGCCTCTCAATATCTGTTAGATGAATGAATAAGTGAATAAATGAATAAATGTTGAAATTTCTTTTGGGAATAGAGAGCAATAAAGAAGGGTTTTAATTCATGGTTCTCATCAAAATCTTCCAATGTCCTCAGTTTGTTAGATTCACAGGTTAGAGTGTTGTCAGCTTGAGTTGAAAAATAGTTATTCTCTTCTTCGAAACCACCTATGGCTTTGGGCTCCCCATTGTGTGCCCTCTTTCTTCCAAGACAGATGGTCCCTGCGTGCTGACCCAAGAAGACTGGCTACTGCACGCCAGCTAACCCAGTCAGACTTCCCCTGGGGTGGAGTAAGGCCCATGGATGTGACCAAGGTCCTTGGGGCTCAACTCAGGTCTGGCCAGAGGTTGGAGACTGAAAAAACAATCTCTCCTTAAGCCACAGTTGTCTGCGTATTCAGCGGCCTTAGACACTGGGGGAGGTGGAATTCACCATTCACCCTCTAAGAATGTTAACTAGCCCTTCATAGGTGCAATTCACTTTGAGGTGAATTTTTGTTTCACTAGCGAGCCTGTGATGGGAGTCAAGTGCAAAGGAAAAATTAAATCTGGTTTTATTCAAGTTATATAATTAATTCTGGTACTTTTTTATAAATGGCTTTGGTTTGTCAATTGAATTAATGGTGAGGTAGAGATTGGTGACAAAGTGGCTATGTGGTTTTTGTTCCTTGTCTTTCTTCATGGAATTGATTTGAAGAAATTAGCTAAAGCACCAGGTGCAGGAATGTGGATAGTGATTAGCAAATGAAAGTTCTTGTCCATAGCCCTTTAACTCTTCACCTCTGGAGGCTGGGGTAGCTAATTATTTAAAGCTGGTGTGGGAATTTAGCTCCTGAGATTGACTGGCAGATTAAAACTTGGATTGTTCTGACCAAAAGGAACATAGCTCTACACTTCATTAAGTGTCTCTGTGGCATTTTGTCTTTCTCTGTCCTTCTGGCCACTCTCCTGTTCGCACCTCTTTTGGAGGCTGCCATTGATGAATCTAAAGTTTCCACAGTACCATGGGGTTTGTGGGAACTGAATAAATTTCTTCAAGATTGAACATAAAAATAAGTCCTGGCCCTAAGCCTAAAAGAAGTCACTGGGAACCCAATCAGAGCCGGGCAGAGAGCCCAGGCCCAGGCTAATGAGACATTTACATTCTAGGCCTTTCATTTCAGTTTGGTCTTCACAGGACTCGTTTGTGAGGAAGTCCAGAGAGGGTGTTACAGGCTCAGGCCAGTGCTTCCTAGCTTGGAGCCATGGGTTCCTACAGCAGAGTGGGAGTATTATTAAAACACCAAAAAATCCAACACATTCAACACATGACACATCCCCAGCCCAAAGCAATTAGGACTTGTTGTTTGCAATTACTTGTTCTTTTTAAAATTCTCTTCTGCGTCTTTGCATGTTTCACCTATGTTCAACTTGATTACTACTAAAGTCTAATCTTTCAGTCTGAGAGGCAGTGGAAATAGAAAATAGGTAAATGTAATCTCATTGTTTTTAGTATTTATAGGAACACTTGATCCTGAGTTCAATATTCGTTAGAGTTTTTGGAGAGTATTTGAATCTATCAGATTCAGGAAAATTTTAATGTGACCCCAAAGAAAATTGAGAATTGGAAAGTAAGACCTAGGAGGAAGTTAAAGGTACAGTGATCATTTTGTTTGGAGGATAGTATTGGCTTTTCACTAAAATGAGAATACTAAGAAACGTAGTCAACTGGTCATTAATGCACTGAGAGGACAAGAGAGCAAGGACTTACATTCACGTAAATGAAGCATTTTTCTCTCAGGTGAAAGTTGTTGGTTGCTAGTGTGGCAGAGTGCGATATTTCATCTAAAAATGAGAATGCAGTTTATGTAATTTGTGCCAGTGTACAGAGAGGAAACCACATGGCTTTGCCAGTAAACTTTCAAGTCTCTACTAGAATAGGGCGGAATAAATGGGAGGCAAACACAATGGCTCTTGAGATAGAGAAACGTTGTTTCAAATCAAGGGTGAGAAGAAATGAAGTTAAAGTTCATTTTCAGAAATATCACGTTCCCAGATTTGGGAATTACTTTTCAACAATGACTCTTGTAACATGTAGAACCAGAATCTCATTTTTATTTGTTTTAAGCGCAACTTCAGAGGTGTCGAGAAAAATAATTCCAAAGTTGGAGATAAGATAAAAAGAGGACAGCATGTCCTATCAATGTCACATTGGGACGTGTTAAAAAGACCACCAAGGATTATATAATTATCCAAGGAAAAGTTACTTTTGCTTTGACACATGATTTACTATCAACTCTGTGAGGTTTCCTGTTGATTTATAGATTTATGTCTGGTAGAAAAAATTAACCCCAAAGATTATGGTTTCATTGTCCTGTAGGACATTAACCAGTTTTGTGTTTAACTTAGCAATTTTATTCATACCTTCATTTTGCCAATTTTTATAAATACTCAGATCTCCATACGTCCTTGGAACCAGCTTCACCATTCTGCTGCCCGCTTCCCTTCATCTTCTGCTCTTTGATTAATGCTGAATGGAGTCATGATTTTATCAACATTTATTTTGTGGAGGCCTCGTGTGTAATCCCACCTATATTCTTCAAAAGCACTTGTAAGCCACCGACAAAAATATCTCCTGATATAAATCAGTGCACGAAATCTGTCCTTGTTCTTAAAAGATGTTAGAGAGAATGAGATTTCTTCACAGCAATCCAGTAATTTTATCTAAATGGGAAAATCAGTGTTCACTGTAGTTCAATACTGATCGTCAATGAACAGGTCTTGTGTATATACAGTTCGTGCTGGCTTTGTGTTAAAAGTTATGTCTACCCATATAAATGGTTTGGAGAAAAAAGACTGAATTGATTCGAAAAACTCAGCTCCTTAGAAAAGAAAATAAACTGAACCATAAGCAGTTGAATTCAGTCAGAATTGTTTGTTCATTGCCTGAATGAATTTGACCCCTTGTCCTTGAATAATGAGCCACTTGAATTCAGTTACTTTTTTGTGTGATACAGTTGCATCTTTGAAATTTTGGAGATGCATAATGATCTCAGTCTTATGCTCATAAAGAAAAACAGGCATGAGAAACTGCCACTTTAAATGCAAACAGATACACGGATCTGGGACTGTGGCAATTCTGTCCTTCTCTTCCATTCAGACAGGCAAGATCTCTTTTTAGAAATAAGGACCTGATACCCAGAAAGGAAATGCATTTGCACTGGTTATACGAAGCTGGAAACAAAACGCATGACAAATGAGCTCCATGTTTATCTTAATGTTTCAATATTTAAAATCAGAATAAAAGTTTTGATAATCTTTATAGATAGAAACATTTACTTCCTTAGAATACCCATTCTATAGTTAAGTGCTTAAATTCTTGCTTAGCGATATGCATACATGCACTGCTAGGAAGTTTTTTCTAATTGGGTAATGATAGAGAATAACAAGTGGGTTGTGTTTGTTTTATATTTATTTTTATTATTATTTTTTAAATTAATTTTTTATGGCGACATTGGTTAACGAAATTCAGTAAGTTTCAGCTGTACATTTTAACAGTATACATTTGTTTTAGAAAGGGGTATTCATCATTTTTGTTCTCCAATCTATTTCATAAATAGGGTATGGCCTTTGTTTAAAAATTGAGGTAAACATGATTCTTATTGTACTAGTTCCTTTCACAACTTGTTTCCAACATGGAGTTCAACCAGTAGTGAATAGGAGGGAATGTTTAATTTTTTTAAGTCAATATTTTGAAAATTTAAGAGCAAGGGAGAAATTCTATACTCCCATGATTGACAAATTAGAGTTAAAACTAAGATAGAATTAAAGTATAATTTTTAAAATATGATTTTACTAATCAATATGGCAGTTATTGGTATTTTTAAGGCTGACATTCCTGGTATTGCATGTTTGCAGCTATTTAAATTATGATAATTAGAAATGGACATACAAGCTTCTCAGATTTATTTTTTTTAAAAAGCTCCTTAAAGGTAAAGATGTTCATTATTCATTTTCTAATAAGGATTTATAAACGAGCATAATAAAAAAAACCTTTGATCTTAAAAAATCTTCAAATTAAAAAAAAATTAGGATCCGAAATAGTTGAATCCAGTTTCTAGAACCAAGCAATGTTTCTATAGTTCTGCACTGAAAATGCTCATCCAGCTTTGATTTATTTGGGAAAAATAGAACTAGTAATCTGAGGGCTATCAATTCCTAGGCACAAGAAAGTTATTTGGTCAAGTTTTTGTTTTTTGACAAGCACTACTTGAACAAAATACTTATAACACCAATATATATATTCCTAGCTGAATATACAGAAATAAATAAAGACTTATAAGGACTCAACATCAGTTCGTAAGATGAGGTGTTACCATCGGCCAAGGAGGCCCCTGCTTTTCTGCTCAGTGATTTTGAGGAGAGGTTTCTATTACTTGCAGTCAAAAACAAACTGATAACTATTCTTAAAATGTTTCCCTTCAGTTTTTTTTCCTAATGAATAAAACAACACTAAATTTTAAATAGGAAAACAATGGTAGAGATAAGTTTTAGTTCTCATTTCTTTAGATGTTTCAGTATTTTGTTCAGGTGGTAGCATATGGCTTATAACTGGTACCTTACAAAAAACTCCACTAGCTTCATTTTCCTGTAGGTAGGCAGATAAATCTTCAACTTAGAATACTTTTTACTAAAGAAAAAATTTTTTTCTTTTACTTTTTCTTGAAGTCACTCTTTAGAGTAGCCCACAAATTATTTAAAAATGACTTCCTCACAATACCACCAGCCAGTTTAATTCCTCCACGTAAAGATATTTTGGAGTGACTTAGAAAAGCCACTTCAGCAAACTGTGTCAGGAACTTGATGAATGTTATTATGGTCATCCCGAGACACCAGTCCTCATGACCAAAAATTGCTTTTTTCTGTGAAAGAATATAAGGATTCCCAAAAGAAATAACATAGTTCAAAGCACTAGGGAGGGAAATCTGGACAGTTTGGAGTTTTTAGCCTTCAGGATTTAACAGGTGGAACAGGTTTGTGTTGCTTGGTGTACCTGGTAGAAAGGTTCGTAGTTCAGCTCCAGCTCACACAGAACTGACCGGAGGCAAAACTGTGAGGCAGGGTTTGTTCTCATCTTTGCTCTGATTTGGCCAGCATTGTAGATAAGCTCATGGACTCCTATTTACCTGAGTTCAAATGCTGACTACATTTCGTTACTGTATGACTTTGGACAAGTTGCTTAAACTATCTGTGCCTCAGTTAACCCAGCTCTAAAATAGATATCAGTGGGCCCTACTATTGCGTGAATTAAAATTGACTTAACATGCATAAAGAACTTAGAAAAAGTGCCTGCTGCAGAGCAAGCATTTAATAAATCTTAGCTGTTTTCATTTTCATCATTCTGCAGCTGGTAGTCTAACACTCTCTGTTAACTTTATTTCAGTTGTTCCTCTGTATGTGTTTTTAAATTTATTTTGTGTGTGTAATAATCACATATCTAGTCCTAACAGTACATTCAAAACATTAATGAGTAAGTCGAGAAGAATTTTAGAGATGGACAAGTCCTTCCCAGTACTCTGAAATCTAATCACATAAGTGCAGTCTACTTCAGGCTCCCAAATTACCTGATAAACAAAGTTAAGGAAAATTTCTGTTTAGGGAGTGAATGCTAGGGGTTTCCTTATAGGATTCATTGATAAAACACTGAAAGAGAAAAATACCCTGTTCTTAAGCGACACTGGTTTTGTTCCTTTTATGAGATGTATCTAAAATATTTCAAGTCCTGTACATACATAGTCAAAACTATCTCTTTCTCCTGCATGTTCTCTTCTTGGAAGTCATTTCTTCTCTCTCACTCATCCTTTAGTTCTCGGCTTGGACATTATGTCCTTTAGAAGACTCTCTCCCCTCCTTGAGCTCCCATAGAACTTATTCTACCCTTACTCCCCACCCCAATATAGTATTTAGCATGCTGCATAGAACCAGCTGTCAACTTGTCAGTCTGTCTTGCTGGGCCATAGATTTATGAAGACAGAGAAATTATCTATTTATTTTGCTTATTGTCATAATCTTGGCACCTGGCATACTTAGTACATAGTAGATGTTCAATTAAATTTTTGTTGTATTATGTAGGGCATCTCAAGGCCTTTAAACATTGATGGTGATGGCTTTTATTAGCTTTGAGCATTAGTAAATGTGACAATGGAGAGACCGGGTGAGTCTGAGGTTTTGCTGCACATATTTTCATGTGTAGAGTATATAGGAGTTTCCAAGGCAATGGGAATGTGCTTCAGTTTCTACTTACTTGCTTGCTTTCTTTCTGCTTTACTTTTCAAATTTTAACTCCTGAAAAACGAATCATCCCTTATAAATCTGTTGCAGGGGCTGGACAAGACTTACAGTAGGCACTAGGATGGGGAAGAGGCCAGTCACTTTCAGGTTTACTTTTTGTGCCATCACAGAATACAGCTACATTTTGTTTTTCAGTTGAAAGGACAAGTCCCTGTGCAAAGCCCTCATCTGTGGACAGAACCTTTGTCTTGTTTCCTTTTCCATATTCTGGCCCTTGGCTACTCGGCTACTTGGAAACTTTTCCCAAATGTTTATGAATATCTCTGCTGTAGTGGATAACTTGGGGTTAAACTTCCTTTTGGGGGAAATAAACAGTACCCGTCATTCAAAAGCTTCTTGTTATTCAGATTCCTTTGTGGGTGTCAGGTTAACCCAGCTGGACCTGTGGGCTCCCTTCTATCATCTCATCTGCCTGTTTATCTCACTAGCTCATGTCTCTCTGATGAATGAGAATGTTAACTGGTCCAACTGTGTTGTACAGTATATGCAAAATGATGTTGCTGTTTTGTCAGAGGAGGAGTCCTTTACCTTCTTGTTATTTGAATGAGAAGAAAAGGTCTATTAAGGTTTGTGCTGGGTAATGATTATGTGCCTCTATTTTCTTTTAATTCCTGCTTTAAAAAGGAAGTGACTCATACTGTAGATAAACTAGACTTGAAAGAATGTCTGGCTTATGCAAAGCTCTTATTTACATACTAGTCTCTTTCATTCACAAGGAAATAGGAACTCAAGGACATTTGAACTGAAATTCCTCCCTTTTTATTTCTGTTTTTTTTTGATAGGCAGTGGCCTAAATGATCTCTGGGAGGTTTTTTCTCTGCCCTTAACACATCTGCCACCCAGCCTTTCCTTTCTCTGTTGAAAATAGGAATTCCATGAATGTAAGAGCAGAGGCCAGAAAGATATTATAAAAAATTCTTCTATCTTACATTCTTAACTCCTCAAAGGCTCAGACCTTCCACCAGTAATATTTCCTGTCATCTTGTCTATCTAGATGAGGCTACATTTATACTGTACTATGTCCTTCATAGAGTTTAGAGACCAGGTTAGGAGCACATGCCTTAGTGTCAGCTAGACCTGGCTCAGTTTCATACTAGCTATGTAGTCTTGGGAAAGTCATTTAATCTCAGGGCTGCTTTGTTGGTGACGTGGGAATTCACATAAAGCTCCTGGCCTACTATCTGGCCAGTGGTGAACTAATCCAATATTTGAGATTATCATTAATAAGAATTTATTTGTAACCTTGGTTTCTAATTCTTTTTTTTAATCTTAACATTTTTTTCCAATGCTTCTTCTAAATCAGTTCTTCAATTGAAACAATTTTATTTCTCAGTATTTGTTGAATAAATGAATCAACAATGAATGAATGGTATTGGTGTATGTTCTCAATTATAAGAGCTTACTATATTTTAAAAATTCTAATTCAGTCCTGAGATTCCTGGTTAAGCAGACCGGTTGCAGGGTGAAGAGTTTATTCTGTTCACCTATTGAGGTAAAGGGGTTCCTAGAAGCCATTATTCTTTGCCCTGCCCGCTGGCTTCTGAACCGGAGATGACCTCAGGCTGGAGTGATCTAGAACAACTCCCATTTAGGCTTGGTCCAGTCCTCCCAGCAAAACAGCACCTGGGCAGGGCACTAGGCAAACAATCCTCTCTGGTTTTCCTCTCCTTTAAAATAACCCTTCCTACATTCAATGACAGTTATTAATTCAATGGCAGCTCACATTAGTTCAGGTATAAATGACTAGGAAAGGTAATTCCTTTGAGTTTTTCTCATAGATTCTACTTTTTATTCTTTTAATATTTCTTTTGCTCTATGAATCCCGCTTTGGTGCATATTCGTTAATTTGTTCTCTCCATCCTTTTCTTCCACTTCCAATTTACCAGCTAACTAGTGGTGAGTAGAAACTGGAAGGCTTGAAGTTAAAGCATTGGTGACATAGTCCTTCCATTTAAGCATTCAACAACCATTTAGAAACATCTTCTCCATAACCAACACTGTACTAGGTGTTGAAGATATATTAATTAAAAAAAGAGAGAGAGAGAGAGAGATAACCCTTGTCTTTATGGGAATTATAATCTAGCCTCATCTTCATGGGAAATTTTAGGGTGCCTTTAGGACTCATCCAGCACCCAACATCACAATTTCATAACCATCTTCATTCTATTTGACTTTTACCTTCATTCTACTTCAGCCATCCTTTTTCATAGGCACTCATAGGCATTTACAATTACACTTGATCTTGTCATCACCTAGAATTGAAATCTTAAACTCCATAGACTGGCTTATGAACCACAGCCTCTTAGCCTTCCAGCATTCTCACCCTCATTTTCCAGCCATTTATTTTCTTTGGGACTCACGGTTCCTTTTTCCCCTAGTCGATCAGTCTCTTGCATATGTTTACGTCCCTTCCTATCTAGCCTAGACAGGAGGATGACTTAATGCTTTGATTTTTCTCTAATTCATACCATCATATCCCTTGTACCTCTTCTGCTATCACATCCTTCAAGATCCTTTCCCTCCACCAATGCAACTTCTTCTTTCACAGCAACTTCTGAATGCTGCTAGGTTAGTAATTTAACTTTGTCACAACTATGGACCCCAAGAAGAAAGATTCATTTGATGTGGACCCCAACAAGGAATTTATCTGCTGGGATGGACTCCCCAGGGTCAACCAAAGGCACCAATTTTTTGACTAGCAGACATCTGCTGACAGGGCCTCATTTACTCTGAATATTGGGAAGAACCAAACTAAAACTCTTAAATTAAATTCTTGGCTTCCTGCACTATGCCCAATTTGTTTATCCATCTGAGTCAACCACTGCAGGGAAACTCTGGTTTCTTTTTGTCTTTCTACCAACAGACTAAGACCTGCCCCATCTAATCAGAACTACACAAATTGTATCCTTGTTTGCACCTATTTGACCAATCAGAACTGCACAATTTGAATACCTCATTTACATAAAATGGACCTGATTGGGAACCTGGGCAGGAACTTTTGCTATAAAAGGAGACCTCTTCTTTGTCTCAGTAGAATATAATTTAGCTTGCTACCCGAGTCTGTGTTTCAGGCTGCAGCTCCTTTTGCTTAAATAAATGTTTTTTATTCTTTATTAAAATCTAAAATTAATCTCAGTTTATATAACAAATTTATTGTCTTCAACTTCAGGCAGGCTTACAATGCTGCATAGTAATCTTTCTATTTATCTTTGGTTATCTCTTTCTTTCATTCACCACAATTGCCTTATTTTTTCTTCTGGCTTTAAAAATTATATATTATTGGTTCAAAATTTTTATTATGGAAAATTTCAAACATATATAAAAGTAGAGAGAATAGCATCACAAACCTCCATATATCTATTAGTTAGCTCATGATCAATATTGTTTCACTTATGGCCTCTATATTATCCCCAGATTATTTTAAAGCAAATCCTTGACATCATATTATTTAGTCTGTGAAAACTGTATGTACTCTAAAAGATAAGGACACTTAAAAAAACTAAGCACAATAGCATTATCTCAGTATAAAAATTAATAGTAATTCTCTATTACCATTAGATATACAGGCAGTTTTCATATTTCCTTTTTGCCTTTTGATTTTTTTTTTTTAAGTTTGTTTGAATTAGGATACAAGTAAGGTCAATATTTTGTGATTGTCTGACATGGTTAGTAAGTTTCTTTTAAGGTATAGTTTTCTCCTTTTCTCTTGCAATTTTTTAAAAACATTTTTATCTGAATATTTATTTAAATTTTTTGGGATAACATTGGTTAATAACATTATATAATTTTTCAGGTGTAAAAGGCTGTAATTAAACATCTGTGTACTCTATTGCACGCTCTATATCTGAAGTCTAGTTTGAAATCATTACCATATTACCATGACCAACTCTCTCATTCCTGACAGCTGATCAGGATTTATAGGAAGAGCCACTTAACTGCCTGCCTTATTAGTTAAGAGTCCCTTAAATATCTCTGAAACAATCTATACCCCTGTTAGCATTTACATCTCTCATTCCCTTTTCTGCTGGTCTCTGAGGAAAGTTGTCCCTTCTCCGTCCTATCTCAGGCTGATTCTTCCATTGGTATCCTGGTTTCCTGTCCACTTGCCTCCTTAGTGAACAGCCTCCATTTTTTATACTCTCCCCTGGAACTTCAGCCTCTCCCAGACTCTTCCTCTTAGGATATAAACATGTTCAAGGCGCTCTCATTTGTACAAACTAAGCAACCAAATAACACAAACACTTACACACACACAAACAAACAAACACACACACACACTCCAAAACTTCTCTCAGCCTAGTGTCTCATTCTAATTTTGGTCCCATCTCTTACCTTCCTTTCAAAAACAAGTTTCTAAAAAATTCTCTACATTCAGTTTTTTCCCACACTTCTGTTTACTCCCTAACTCACTGCCTGGCTTCAGTTTCTATCACTCCTCAGAAATAGTGCTTTGCTTTCCAAGGTCACTAAAACCTCCTTCTGGCTAAATGCAATAGCCTAATCTGAGTCTTTATCTGATATCTCTGCAGTATTTTACAGTGTTAGCCACTTGCTGCTTTTTAAAACGATTTTTAGCTTCCATGAATTGGTATTCTTGACTTTCTTTCTTCATACTGCTCTGATTCCAACTTCTCAATTCCTCTGAAGATTTTTCTTCTTCTATCTGACCTTAAAATGTAAGCATTTCATGAGTTTATATATACTCTCCCTGGATGATTTCATTAATTCCAACGAATTAAATAATTACCTTAATGAGAATTCCCAAGTATGTATCTCTGCCTCTGAAATCTCTCTTCTGAGATCTGGATCTATGTGACCAACTACCTATGAGACAGACGTTTTGATGTCCCTCAGGGGACTCAGACTGGACATAGCTTGAACTTTATTCATTATGTTCCCAGATACTCTCCTTTCTACATTGTCTATCTTTGTGAATGTTATCACCACCTACCCAGTTGTTCGAGATAGAAATTTGGTAATTATCCTTGACAACTTCCTCTAGCTCCCTGCTCTCTTTCTTCCCATTTATAATAAATCACCAACTGATATTAATATTACTCACTTTTCATGTTCTCCTCTCCAAAGCTCCTTACATTTTACGTTGATTACTGAAATAGCCATAATGGGTCTTTCTGCCTCCTGTCCAGAGCCCTCCAATTCACTTCCTACACTGCTACCTGAGTGGTCATATTACTGTTCTACGTGATCATATTACTACTCTACCTTCAATGGCTTTTCATTCCTCCAGGAAGAGAGAAGCTTGGTAACATAGTCTATGAAGCCCTGTATGACTTGATTAGATCTTATCTCTTCATCTTCCTCTCATTATTCCCTATCTCATACCCTATACTTCAACTTCTTGCATTTCCAAAAAGGGTCTATTTTCTCATCTCTAGGTTTGTGCCCATGCTACCCACTCTGATTAGAATGCCCTTCCTTCTCTTTGTTTAACTCAACCTTTCAGCCTCAGGTTAGGAGTCACCTCTTCCAGGAAGTCTTTTCTGATCTCTAGCCCAAGGTAAGCACCCTTTTTATCTATCTGCCTTAACAGTGCCTCTTGATAGGCTCACTACTCCATCCTGTCCTCCTTCGGTTACTGATTTATCTGAGATAATCTGAGGTGTGAGCCAGTGCTCATTTACTGGGCTCCCCAAGCCATGGTCCGTTCCAGCTGGAGAAGATTACCCGCTCCTTTTGCAGATAAAGATTTGTCTGTTTGCAGCTTGCTGTCTTAAAGAAGGGAATCTAAACTTCCTGCTTTAGCAATTCAATAACTGTTTACCAAAGACCTGCCATGGGCAAGATCTTATGTGAGACATCTCCAGGGTATATAGAAACCTCTTTCTCAGATTGCTCAGTGAGGTAGAGGAGATAAAATATCTACTTAAATGAGTAGAATACAATCAGTAATGATGTACAGATAAAATGCTGTGAGACTTCAGAAGAGGGTGTGATAAAGGGCCTTGAGGTCACCAGGGAGGTCTAGTAAAGCCCTTATGGGGGCTGATGGTTGAGCTGAGCCTTGAAGATGAATGGGTGGAGAACAAATGTGGAGGAAAGAGCATTCGGGGCAGAGAGGCCAATGAGAGGAAAGGCAGAGACTATTTTGAATTTTGAAGGGCATACTCTGCTATGTATTCATCTGAAATTTAGCAGGCCCTTTCACTGTCCTTTTTTTTTTTTTTGTAATTATTGAAATTGTATAGCACCCAAATAATGGATCTTCTGCATTTCAAAGCTATATAGCATAGATATATTATTCTGTAGCATCATTTTACTTTGGCTGTCTGCTTTTTCCTAATGTTCAGAGAGGCAAAAATTTGGCAATATTTGTTTATTCAATGAAGAGTTATTGATCTTTGCTAAGGACTGGGTGCATAATGGCATCTATAGAGATAAATAAGACAAAAATCACTGCTTCCAAGAAATTGGTGTTGTAGGTATGGTAAGTGATAGAAAGATTATCAGACGGTTAAAAAACAAGATAATAAATACTGTGGCGCAGGTATGAATAAGTTGGTATAGGAACTGAGTGAGCAAACAGAGCCACTAACTCTGCTTGTGGGAAAGAGAAACCATCAAAGGAGATATGAAGCTGATGAAGTAGGCAGGGGTGGGAAAGTGTCCCAGAGAGATACAATATGTACAGAGTGAATGGGAAGTGAGGAAATGGAACCAGGGTAGGGAGCTTTTTGTTCTTTTGTATATTTGCAACAGGGCTTCAGCAATGGTCAACCACCCCCCCTCCCCCACCCCAGCCCCAATATATATGTTCTTTAAAGGAGAGGAGACAAGAAACCGGAAAAAGAGAAAGGAGAAGCCCTGGTTCTGCAGATCTGACTCAGCAATTCACGTGCTGTGTAACCAAGGAAAGTTACTCAATATCTCTGGGCATCTGTTGTTTGGGCGAGGGCCAGATGATATTTAGACTCCAGCTTAAACGATCTAAGACCCTGTTTTCCATGACTTTCCCTCTGATGATGAAACTAGACATATGTATATTGTTGGACACTGGATCAGATTTTTGGCTCAGTATTTGCTGAGAGATAAAACCTGTTTTCAGACATTTTTTTCCCATGACTGAACAGTGTTAGGTTTTTATCTGTGAGCAGTGGCTGTTCATCAGCTGTTTTCCTTAGAGCGAAGGAGGGATTGTGTGTGTGTGTGTGTGTGTGTGTGTGTTTTAACATTCTAACACCTTTCCTTGCTTCAATATCAGTACTGCTTATGAACTACACAATATTGTGATAAGAACTGAAATTACTCATTGACATTATCATGGGGCTATTTTGAAAACATTATCTCATGTTCATTTCCTAGAATATCATCAAGTCTCCACAATATCAGTTCCTTAAAAGAGCATGTTGTTTTTGTTCCAACTGAAGCCAAAAGATTTTCTTGAAATTTGTCTTCAGCATTACTGACTTCCTTCTCTAATACCGTGGCCAAAAGCATAGCTTTTAGCAAACTCTTTGCCATAGCAGAATCTGATATAGTTTGCAGAATTGGACTATTTTCAGTAATTTCTTTGTTTTAATCTTTATGTAGATTATTTGCATTATAGATTACTTATGGCATATTTCAAATCCTGGGACTGAATTTTTTTCATCATTACCTGTAGTTTTGTCACATTTTCCCCCATCCCCACCACCCAGCCAAACATCATGTACTCAATTAAGAGAACTAATTATTCTTAATGTAAAACAAAGCATCATTTCACAGCTGAAGCTGTGAAATTGGCATTTTATATATTCCCAAAGGTAGAAAAAGAGCTTCCATATTATCTGAGAGTTTAGTTGACTTGTTTCCATTAATGTGGAAAAGTGATTTTCTGTCAGACACTTCTCTTGTCTGACTGAATCCTGAGACCAGATGAAGTGAGCATTCGTTAGTGTTTGTATGGAAGGAGTCTTTTAAGAGCTAAAGAATTCCAATTCTCTTTGCCTTTTCTGATATATTAATATTTTTATGCACTCATTTATTCAAAACATTTAATTCATTTTTTATGTTGCTCTCTAAATTGCTATGTACAAAGCTAATTTTAGACAGCATCCTTAAATAAGTTTAAAGCAATAATAGTTAAGCAGGGAGAGAGTCAGCAGTGTTTTATGATATCCAAAGGAAGGGGCACACACAATAAGAAAATTTGGAGCTTCCAGGAGGTCCAGGGGCTTAATGGCTTAGATTTCAATCATCAGAACTTAAGTCAGCAACAGTCTTGTCTCCATGCATGAGTCATAAATATTAGAATAGGCAATACCTTCAGCAGATGCTATGGAAGAGTTTGTTAACAGGGAAAATATGGGATGGCTATATCACACACATCAGCATGACTCCCAGAACTGAGTCTTTTAGGCCTGCTAATTTCTTTTTGAGTGAATTAATGGACATGAGTAAACACGTTAGGATATTGCAAGAGCATTATTAGCTCATGAGGAGGATTTCTTTCAAGTCAGATTGAGACTGAAACCAGCTAGCTAATGAATTTACTTACAGGATCATTTATGAGGCTGCTACAAAGAGAATTTAGCAATAAACAATTCTGCCAAATATGACCTTTTTTTTTTTTTGCTGTAGCCTTTCTTTCTGTATTTCTTTGGAATAATACCTAATATGCAGTGATCAAGATTTTGCTTACCATTTAATATAGCACTTCTTAAAAGAATCTCTGCACAAAAGAATTTCTGTACATTTGGACATGCTTTTAAAGCTTTTGTCAAGATAGTGCCTTGGATACTGCATTCATTTGTTATTTTTCAGATCGTCTGGATAGAAGAGGGGTGGGAATTTATGCAGATTTTTATTGAACACTGTTTTTAGATAGTTTTTTAAATATTTAATATATTGTATTTGCTAATTTAGGAAAAGAAAGTATTCTTTTGAGTTCTTGGTTAGTGTGGGCTATTATACTTGCCATTTTCTGGGTCCAGAGGGTACAAGACTGATAAAATAGGTAAATAGAAGTGAATGTAATTTCGGTATGGGGGAGTAAATGTTAAATTCCTCCCACCTTTCTAAGTTCTTTTGGCTTGACAAACAATCCAATTGTCATGAGGCATATTAACAGGAGAAAATAAGCAAATTTATTATGCAAGTACATGAATGGGACCAAAGTTTTTCCACCCTAAAACTGCCTTTTGGGATATTGATTTTAAGCTGATTATTAAGAAATAACAGACTCAGAAAGAATGTTTGACCCTCCCCCTTTTCTGCTTAAGAGATTCAGATAAAAAAATCTACTCGGGAAAGAAATCTTAGCATAATCATCTTACCCTAATTTGAATTTAGTATGGTAAATAGGAAGGCTCTAGGCAGGGGCCTATTAACTAAATCGCCCCTATAGTATCCCGTTGTTTCTGGGTTGCCCAGCAAGAATTTGCTTGCCCTGCGTGTTCTACTCTTCCTCAACTACCTGTAAATTACC
>NW_024350319.1:24345949-24346271 GCF_902729225.1 Pteropus medius | reverse complement strand
GGCATTTAAGGCTTATATGACATTTTGAACTAAGGAGACGGGTGTGATTTGGGACTCAAAGGGCAAGGCAATTCACATGGAGATGGAAAAGCAAATGTTTGGTGGGTTGGAATTACGAGCTGATTTCAGAATTACATGCTACTTGCTGAGACTTGTTTGCGCTACTTATCAACTGGGTAACCTCAATATCTCTATCTGAATAACGGCTCTAGGAAGTCTTAGCCCATAGAGTTCTTCTGAGAGTAAGATAATTTATATAAAAGTCCCTGCTACAATGTAAGGCCGTTAATATGACTCAGTAAATGTTGGTTGAATCTGAATC